>NW_009714338.1:0-24446 GCF_000703405.1 Apaloderma vittatum | reverse complement strand
ATCGTGGAATGTGTTCTGCGTTGTGTTTTAAGTGTTGGAAATGCCTCAGTGTGTTTGTGAACGCTGATGCAGGATTCCTGGTGAGGCCATTACTTTCCTTTGGGAGCAGGAGCGAGGCGCTTTGCATCCCAAAAGTACACATGGTGCAACCCATTCTAGCAAAGTCAAGCTTTAGGGGTCTTAACATAGCAGGTTAGCTCTCGTTAACTGCTGACTGCAGTGAACACACCAGCATTTCCAACAGAATTCACTCGGAATTCAGTCCAGGTACTCGTGTGTTACGGCACCGGCTGCACTGAAGTACTGTGGTGTTAAATAGTTTGCCCTGTTCCATCCATTCACGTCCTAAAGAACTCAGTACTGCAGTGGCCCTCCACTGACGACATAGCTTCGTGCCTTCGAGCAAGAAACTCTTTCCAAAGAGATCCCATAGAACCAGGAAACTGAAGCGACCAGTGCTTCCCGCAGTGTAACCTCTTGCCGTTAAGGTCAGGTTTAGCGACCGGCCGTGTGGGGCTACGACCAACTGGGGTTTTTTAATCCACATTTGTCAATGACTAGAACAGCATCCGTGCCACTGTCTGTTCATCCAAACCTGTGTCAGCGCCCTTGGGCCAGTGGCACACACGCCTTCAAATCACTGGGTCTAAATGAGCATCTAAGTCCTTAAAGACTTAAAGTCTAAGTCCTTAAAGACTCTTATGAAAGAGTCTGAAAGACATCCTGCGCTATTCAGATGAGGTCTTGAAACCAAGACAGATCAGGCAAAAAGAAAGAACTCACAGCTTTTACAAATGGCTAATTCTGTTTTTCTAAATATTTTTTCCTCTCCTGCTGTTGTTTGGGGAGCTGACTGCTGTACTCCAACCCCGTGATATTCCATTCCTACAGTACTTGGAGTTCTTCAGCCCGAAAATTGCTGTGAAACATCCTGCCAAGATGATGGTTCATTTTTTTTTGCCAGTGCTTCCTAATGCATGCAGGAATCCTCGCTTGCAGTATAAGAAAACAGCAGGGAAAAGCAGCATTTATTTAGCTTAATTTAGCAAATGATTCAGTTTATTTACGAACCTCATCTTTCTGCTGTTTTTAACTCTCGTTGGAAATGCTGCCACCGATCTAAAGTGGTGGAATTTGATACCTTTTTGATATCCCATTATTTTCCGCTTTGATATCTTAGTCCGGAAGGTGAGGAAGCCAGGCTGGGCTCAGGCTCCTGCTGAATCTAGAAGAAATCATGATCTCAGCAGCGGGCAGAATGGTCGGAGAGGAGGGAACGTGTCATGCGAAGCAGCGGAAGGTTCCAACCCGAGAAGCTGTGAAACCCGCATCAGGCGAACCCACACCAGGTGGTGCCGGCTCCAGTGCCTGCAGCGCTCAAATATTAATCTGGTAGCAGCAGGGTCTAGTTTCCTCACCTGCCCTAATAAGAACAGGGACCAAACGAAAGATAAATTAGTCTGCGACGGGCTCGTTCTGCGAAAGCTCCCCAGGGCCGTTACTCAGGTTGCGAATCTGCTCCCTCCTTTTCTTTCTCCAAAGGCAACTGCTCTCGCTGGCAGCAGCAAACGATGACGTTTAATTATCTGTAATGATGTGCTGCCCCTTCCTACATCCAGACTGCAAAGTCCCATTCTCCCTTACTGGAGATCTCACCAGTGGATCCAGATTTTCAAGGAGAGGAAGGGCCTAAAAGCACAAATTCCTCCTCCTGCCAACGCTTCTCACCAGTCCTTGCCCCACAGTGTGCTGAGCAAGCCAGGAGAACTCAGCATCGTAACTGCCTCGACCTCCCGTCTATTTAATTATGAATTATTGGAGTGAATAGTTTCTATAAATTCACTCACTTGCTAGCAGGCGCAGGCAGAGGAAACATAGGTTTTAGTTAAGATTAAGCATTTTCGTTAAGTGTCATGTTTCCGTGCTCAGCAGTTAGTTTCAGAGCAGCTGCCCAGTGGGATTTATTCCGAGAAACATGTTTGTGACGATGAACTTTGTACTTCGGATGGCCAATGTATAAAATACCGTAACGATCATATGCTCGCTCCACAGGAGCTTATTAATATCAGCTCACTAGAACTACTTAGTTGTGAGATAATAAATTAATTTGCCTCTGCTGTGCTGGTCAGTTCAACCATTTTGTATCTCTCAGTTTGACTAAAGAAAAATATTTAAATCTGTTTCAGATGAGAAGTCTCAGAGAAAGCAATGTTTGGGTGGCAATCACTCACACTAATGGCCATTTATTTAAAAACAATTGTTTCCACTGTAGCTAAAATAATGGAAACAAATCTTCCTGCCTAGCATTGTATAAACATTTTACAAAATGTACATTTTGGGACAAATTTGTGTCCAGCTGTGTGCCTTTTCTCCTTACATTTTTAGGTTGCTCTCCGCTTCGGCTGCCCCCATGCAGCCCCAGTTAGCTGGAAGCCAGAATTTCTTCTGCAAACGCCCAAGCTCTAAGAACACAAACTTGTTTAAGCTGAGACCATATTTGGAAGAGATCTGGGTCAAGAAAAATAATCAAAGGAAAGTGCATTCCTCGAGCATCACGTGAGGAGGCTGGAACGCGCACAGCGCCCGGTGCTCACGCTGGGTAAAGGGAAGGGGCCACGCACAACCTTCGTGAGTAACTCGCTGTGAGTAGGACTGCGGCAAGGGCTGCTTTTACACCAGGGTGCACATCGAGAACCACCTCACCGGCCTACTTAAGGGCATTTAGGCAAATTTAGAAAAAAGGTCTCGTAATAGAGGTGTTCAGCAACACCCTACCGACAGCACGTGTGCAAAACTAAAAGGGTTTCCATGGTAGTATGGGGGAAAATTAAAAACTAAGCCTGACAGGCTCCATTTCCGCAGACACACGTACCTGTCTCTCTCTCACTAGTTTTGCCATTTCTTACCAAAGTAAACACGTCTGAAGGACTGAAATAACCAAAGTGCACTTGCTCTCTCTGAGATTCTGGCACTCTTTTTCTTACTTTACAATCTCAAACCCAGACTTTGTCTTTTGTTTTATATTTGGCTATTAAAATTGCAAAATTTTAGCAAAGCTTTGCTTAAAAATAAATCTTTGGGTTTTTTGTCTTCCACTGAGTAAAGCTCCTGCACTTGGCGCCTCAGAATCGTTTATTCAATTAGCAGCCAAACGCACATTAAATAGACTGCGCTGCTTTAATTGTGCAAATAAAACTCCGAGCAGCCACGACAGCCTCTCCGATAACGACCTGACGGGGCAGGACCTCAGACTGGGGGGGGGTTCTCCCCTCCTCTGCCCCCTGCCACCCCCGGGCTTTCACCGTCTCTTCCGGATTCACAGACCTCCACCTGTACAGCAGTTCTCTCTCACTTCGCTGCCACCTACAAGTGCTCCCATCCTGTTCCTAGAGAACAGCGACGCCCCCAGAGCATCGCCCCTCGCCACCACCGCTGCGTTTCTGTGGCACACACGCGAGCAGCCGCTCGTCATCCCGTATCAAATACTTGTATCACTCACCCACCTAAAATAGCACAGCTTACTTAAACCCTGAAAGCATAAGGCAACCCCAAAAGCTGAAAGGTTATCATCTTGGGCAGGCAACAGAAGGAGCTCTGCTTATTAAAAAAAAAACAACCAACCACACCATCCCTGTGCTCCTCCAACAAATGGTGAGAGAAATCGGTCCAGGGCAGATGCCCTGGAAAGCAGCCAACCTGGGATGGTGATGAAGATCGTGTCTATATCCACAGACATACTTGGTAAGAATTAAATATAACATTTTTCATTACTTAAATGTGTCTTCTCCAAACTTTTGTTCCCATCTTCCTTTCACTGCTTCTTCTGTGTCTATTTGTTAATTTGAGAGTTTCTGCTCCTCTGGCTTTTATGCATTTCGCTCCTGTTTCCAGGTATCCAAACACCTTCATGCTCTGACTTTCTTAACTGAGTGCATTTTCTTAACTGAGTGCAGTTCAAGCAGAACACAAGTGCCAGTTACTGTACACGTCACCCTACTCCAAAAAGTACGAGGTTAAACATCACAGGAAAAAAAGCGCAGAAGCAATGGAAGTGCAGAAAACAGATGAGCTGTTCAGAAGGACAGTTTCTGAAAAATATACACTGAAATTATTTTTATTTTTGCTGGAATTAAAAAAACATAGGAATATTGACATTGCATTTAAAAACCCCAGGAAGTTAAAGATTATACATCGTTGCATTTCTGAAATCCAACAGTGCAAAGCTGGAAATCACAGAAAAACATCTTCATCATGCCTTTTTTTTTTTAGGAGATACCAATATATATATATGAACATTTTGAAACAAGATTTTTAAAAAGAAGCGTCAAGCTGTCCAAACTTGAAAGTGCTCTTCATTAAACACACCGAAACCTGTCACTCTTCTGGGGTGGGGACACTGTCAGAAAGTTAAAACAATTGAACAAACAAGAAATGTATCAAAAGCCAGTTCTTAACAGAAGGAAACCCAATATATCCGGAGGGAACTACAGGGCTTTGAGTTTGAGATTTGGGGTTTAAATGTTGAGAAGCGTTATTGTGCGTGCTTCTTCTCAACAGATGAATATTGGCAAGTACTGAGTTAGGGGCATTCGTTCCTAAATCTGCGTAGCGTGAAGTTGGTACAATCGTTACTCTCCTCTCCTGGATTGCCAAGGTGCGCACGCCGACAGCAGAGTAACAGGCGGCCGCCCGCAAACACAACTACTCATTTCAGTTGCCTCAAGTTGGCAAACAGAAGCTGTGAATTTATACAGCCACGATGCGCGTTGTAGGATTTGTCTTCCCCCAGGTGAAAGCAGCGTATCTACAGCTCGGTTTAAAATGACGCGCCCCTTCTCGATGCGTCAGGTAAGAAAAGCTTTCTACAAAAGTCCTTTTTCCAAGTCATCATCTTGAAAGTCTTGCAGCTGCTACAAGGAGACGATTCAAATCGCTACTGCTTAGGCTCCAGGTAAATAGTCAGGAAAGGGAAATGCCTAAAAGCAGTTAAGTGTCCATCATGAATACTAATGGTTATGGGGATGAGACCTCAAAAGAAAGGTCTTGCCTGTCCCAGTAGCTTATTGGCTGCAATGATAGTCAATACTTGTGGAATTCACTCATAAATATCATTATTCATTTTTACTTAAAGCCGTGTCCTAACACTAACAAAGACCACAACCCTAGGGGAAAAAATCACGTTAAATGTATATGTAACAACACTATAAAAAAAGTGACAAAGTCATATTTTATTACAAAACAGGTTTCTCTATTTTTTTTTTGCCCAAGAATTCTTTTTAAACTAAACAGGCTTTCATTCTTATGTCAGAGACTGAGGAACAAAAACAAAACACTATAAAAATCAAATCCTAAAACTCTGATGTTTAGAAAAAAAAATGGGAAAACTATTTTCATACTACAAAACATGTCACTTTACAAAAACCCCGCATAGTTATTCTGTTACCTGGATAATAAAGACAAAATGGGACGTGAAAAGGATACGAAGATCTTAAAACTAGACCTCAAGTATTTCTGGATAAAATTCTCTATTCTGATCATTGCAAGACTCTCTGGCCTTAGGGGGCCATTTGTTCAGGGAACGGAAATGTGTGTGGAACCAGCCAGAGAGATGCTATGGATCAGGAGAAAATCCTGCCTTTATTTTGGTGGTTTATCGTTTTTCCAGTGGAAACTGATATGGCGTAAACCCCACACTACGAATTCTAACAATTTCCAACACAAATCCCAACGTTGTTTAATTTACTTAATAGTACAGCCTTTCAGAAAAATTAAAATCTGTTTTATTTTATATTCTTTCTAATGAAAAGTATATAAACTGCGCTTTTAAATTAAATCATGCTCTGCCAAAACTGGTCTGCTTTAAGACTGATAACTTTAGTGGAGAGAATTAAGATGTTTCAGCGAGTATCAATTTTCTGTTAAAAAATGTCTGCGACAAAATAAAAAAAAATAATCTTAATTTAGAATAAGCAGTGTAAACAGCAAAAACAACAGAAGCCACAAAGTTGCACGCACCAGCCACCGGCAGACAAGTAACTCCAAATACTCATAGAACTTTGTATCTTCCTTTGTTGGTTGGTTGGTAAGAATTTTGCTGCAAATAAAGGAGAGAACAATCACAGTTAAAAGCAGAAATGGATAAAGAATTGCAACAGCTCCGCTAACAGTAAGTCCACGTGACGTGAACAAGCAGTTCCTCAGCAATCTCCTTCCTTTGGAAAACATTTTTAGGGGGAGGTCGACGAGTTTGAGAAAGAAACAAACTCCTCAAGAGCGGCTCAGCAGGACAACTGGAATTCACTGCTGATTTGAAAGGCTACTGAAGAGAAATACTCTGTCAAGCCTAATGTAGTATCGCTGAAGGTTAAAAGCTGAGGTCTCTTCAACCCGAAAACTCAAAATATGATTTCTCAAGACAATGTCGTATTTGACAATGGAGCATCGCTAGCTGGGTGCACCATAAAGCTCCAGCAAAAGAGATCTCTTAACACATACAAAGTATTAAAATGAGGGGAATAACTCTCCCCTGCCTGACGGTGCTGAAATTAGGAAATTTGTTGGGACCTAATTCTTTACGGGGTCTGCATTCAGAAAGCTCCGTTAATGTGTTATCTCCACCTGCTGGCTGGAGAACAGCCCTGTCTGTGTGTTAGTGCCTGCCCGGTCGAACTCAGCAATGGATTTTCTAGGCTGTGCAATGAAACAGTGGCTTTGAGATCTATAGCTGCCAGTCCCCAGTATTAAGAGAAATGTACCCCAGAGCATCAACATTTGTAGAAATCAATCTCATAAAGCACAAATTAAGGCACTTTCCCTCTGCATTCTGGATATTCCACTCACCAATCTGATGAGCTCCTCCTTTATAAGTCGCGTGATTTCTGCCTTTGCTTTCTGTACAGCCAGTTCGTTGGCACCTGAAGACAAAAAAAAAGCAGTATTGTCCCAAGTGCTTTTTGCATTGTGAAGCCTATGGAATAAACCCTGCTGGCTATTTTGAGAAACACTGTAAACCTTGCTGAGTATCCTCAACTATTTGCCATGAACAATCCAGTATTGTATGAACTGCCACAGCTGGGCTGTGTTCTGTTTTAAGGAAGATAATTAAAACAGATGGTTGTAAATGACACTATTTAGAAATACCTAGGACTAAAGGCTTCTTTAACAAAAACCTCCACTCAACCATCACGAGGCTTCCAAAGTTTTTGTTGTCATATTTGATATAATTTCTTGTACCTATTAATAGCTCTTAATAGTCAAATCCTTCACAATTCCATTCTCTTCCTTATTTCGCTCTAGCACAGACACCTTTGTGCTTTTTTGTTTGCTGTCCCTCTCCTCCAAACTGATTCCACACGTATTTGCTGTTGTTCTGTTGCAGTTCAGTCTTCTGAGAAGCATCTCTGTGATCCCCATGGATCACCTGACAAAGCTCATGAAGATAAATGAGTGTTTCTTTAGTAACTGCAAAGTAACTACAGACTCACGTCTGTAACCGAGCATCCAAACATCGTGACTACAGAGATTCCACGTCTAAGCATAAACCTAGACTCGCATCTTTAACCAGAACACGTACAAAAGGAACACTTACTTTCTATAGCCAAATAAATCTTTCGTTCTCCTTCCTTGGGTTCTTTGCCTGGAGGGAAATAAGTTCCTCTGATTGTAATAGCAGCCTCAGAATATTCACTGATCCTCTGCAGCGCTTCTTTGGAGGTAACTTTCCATCTGGCCGTCTGCAAGGGGAAGGACGCGGGAGGGTCACCGAGGAGAAAAGCATCGCACAAAACAGCAAACTCCGGGTCAGGTGACATTTTAGACAAAGATCAAGAACGCCGCGCTGTGAAAATCGGTCTCAGCATTCTAATTTAAAAAGGCACCTAGAAATTGTAGCCAGTTATTTTAATGAAAGTATACTTTAAAAAAATCTGCTTCCTGCGTCAGCAAGGTAAGGTTATAGAAGAAGGAGAAAAGAGAACGGATGCAGAGTATACTATTAAAGCAACAACTCTAAAGACCTTCCATTGTGCAGGAACAGACCTCAAGGGCAAACACAACTTGATAGAATAAGGCAAACCTGAGCAGAAGCGCAAAAATAAATACACTAAATTTCTTCCTGATACTGTGAAATATAAATCCTCAGAATAATAAGAGGAGGTAGAAATATTCTGAATGGCAAAAATACTCAGGTAATAAAGAAAAGGAAAGAGCAGGATCAATCCTAGCAGTATGGGCTTTGAAATGAAAGTGGCAAAGGTCTGGATATGAGAGAAGTCAGTGGCCGAGGGTGCAAAGACTCTCACATAATAAGCAATGCTTGTTTCCCAATATTCTCTGGAGTATGTCCAAAGCATTGTGTACCTCTAAACCGAGACACAATCACAGATAATGCAGTCATTTCAATCAGGTATGATAAGAAATAGAGACAAAGTATTTCTATATTCATGGTCTAAGCTTCAAAGATACGTTTTGTTAAATAATGGTTATTTACACTTGATTGTAGCGAAATGGTTACTTGCCTGTGGGAAGTCATTGATCTCCAATTCTTCTTCATATCTCTTAAAGGATTCATTTTGTCCTCCATCCTGTTTCTCTTCCTCCTGCTTCTCTATGGGTACGTAATTGAGCTTAGCATTGATTTTTTCAGCCAGCTGCTCTGCAATGGTCTTGGCAGACACAGTAGGAGCTTGAATGGTGCCTCCTCTCAGGATAGCGTTTGTAGCCTGCTGCATCACATCCTGGAAAAAAACAGGTCCGTGCTGAGAACCAGCCAGCCAAAAGAAGTCCTGAATAAACCCACAGGGGGTTCATTAAAGCTCTCTACGGAATAGAATCGTCCACATAACAAACACATCCTCCAAACTTATCTTTCTCTTCTGCCCCTTCCCAAAACTCCCCAAACACGCGGGTGATCTTTTGTATCTTCAGCTCAAGATAGCTTTGGACACTCCAGACCACATTAACCTCAATCTGAACAGACCGTTTATCACATGCTTCAGCAGGGAAAGACGTCCTGCAACTCTGCTAAAGCTGACAAAACCGAATTGTATAATTTTATCAGTAACAAATCAAATCTTTACCAGGGCAGACAAAGCATTTCCAGTTCTGTGTTGTCTTATTGTCAATTAGCTCAATTACAAATTATACAACGTATCACTGAGTCAGCCCGGCACAAATGAGTTACGTAACAGAGCATGTTATTAGTGTGCAGCTACAGAGCAAAGAATTATTTAAAAAACCCACAAATATTGCTCTGTAAAGAGCCTGACCTTAAAGTGGAAGGGGACCAATACTTGGGCCTCCGCTCCAAGATTCTTCTGGGCATTGATTCTTAAGGCCAATCTTTTAGCAATTTCCAATTTTTCTGCGTTTCCAGCTGACGGCGTAGGAGCGTTGGATGTTCCTGGTGCTCCCATGTCTTTTACTCTTTTCTTTGAGTTGAACATGCTTTCAATTTGTTCATCAATCTAAAGAAAATAACAATTATGAGATCATTGCATTTACCATCCAATAATGCTATCCTCCTACAGAAACAAAACAGTGAAGGGCACACAGTTTACATGCTTTTAAAGAAATTCACCTTGTATAAAGGGTAGAAGCCTGCCCAGAACTACAAAAGGAACAGATGATCTAATAATCAGGAAAAAGTTTGAAAATAGCATTTACTTTCAAGGTCACAAACAGGAGTCTAACAAAGAGTAAGAAAGCAATCAAATAAGGATTTAGAAATAGAAAAGGCTACTATGAATGTCTTTAAAACACTGCAAGCAAAATTGTTGATAATTGAGGACATTATATTCCATTTATGCAAAATTAATATTACAGAGCAAAGAATTTCTGTGATATTTCCATAACTACACATATTAAGTATAAAATACCAGTAAGTCAGAAAACGACTTTCAAGATCTTTATAGATGATGTGACCTTCACAGCTGTCTGTCTTTTACATCGAAGAAAACACACAGGTCTACTGGTGGAATTTAACTAATGAAGTCACTAGCACAGGATACAGAGTAACAAAACTCCAGGCATTCTGCAAGGCGTTACGTGACCTACTAGGGGAAGAAAATATACGGGAAAACGTTAAGCAACTTAGGTCTTATTTTTCAGGTGCTTACATCAACAGCTGTATCTTCATCATCTGAATCTTGCAAGCCAAGAGCTGCTTTTTGTAGCTTCTTTCTTTCATTAGCCAAAGCCTGTTCTGTTTCATCAAATTTAAAACCTTTGCCAGAGAACCCGCTGCTTTTTTTAATCAGTTTCCCTTCCTGAAAATAAAAACATGTATTTTCATGCGTAGAAGTTAAGTCCAAATTCCAATAATCACAAAATAGCTATGAAATAAGTATTTCTGAAGTAACTTATTTTAAAAAGCAAATCCTAGCACATTTAGAAAGCTCTTCAAATTTAAAAAATGTATTTTACAGTGAAATTAAAAAAAAAAGCTACGTTACTCCAACAGATAGAAATAATATACTATCAGGATTTTCTGTGAGTATAAATTTTAAATGTTTTTCAAACACATTTAAGAAAACATTCCAGTTTTTATATAAGAAAAACTCTGAAGTCACTCCTCTCATCATAAGCAGGATCCTCTGAGAGCGAAAAATAACAACACAAATTCTGTGAAAGAACTTCACCGTCTTTTATGAGAATTTTGATAAAAGCCAAGTGCCCCTTCCACAGTGGGCGTTTCTCTATCACACACCAGCTGAGAATATTCCATTTCTCAAGTGCTGTAAGCGACATTCGAGAACCCAGTCCTGAAAACACTCACACACTCGCATAAGCGCTTGGTGTGTGTTCTCAGTGATGACTCACGGACGTGAATCGTACAACTGGACCCATGTGCATACGAGGGAAACCCAGAGCAAAGGCCACTGGAGAAAGAGTTACTTACAGCCTTCTGTTGGTCTTTGAAGTCAGCCCAGAGCTTCTCCAAATCAGTAGGAATTGGATTCCCAGACAATTCCAAAGCCTTAATGATATCACCAGCATACCGGGCCTGATCCTCAGTGATGAATGTATATGCGTACCCCTGGTAAAAATTAAAAGGTAATAAAGAAAAATCTCGGAAGACACTTTATCTCTACATTTGCCGAAGCACCCTTGCACAGACGCTGCTGTTCTGGTCAATAAAAGCAACCGTGATATTCATGCGTAAGCTTTTTTTCGTGGAAATGTAGAATGAATAATGTGATTCCCCAGGAAGCTGGTACAGAGGTAATCAGCCACAGGTGCTAGATACTGAAGTTTTTCCTTTCAATCTTGTCATGGTTCAAGGTTTGAAAAATAAAAGCTTATAAATTTAGTAGGGCACATTTCTGACAGCGACAGACACACAAACTTTCAGCCACAAATGAGATTTAAAAGGACATTCACATATTAGAAGAACATGCAAGTCCCAACTTTCACGATGCTAAAATTCAGAATATATTTTACACAGGATCACTCAAAAACCTCAGATGGACTCTAAAGGAGAACCCTCTTCCCACCGGCAATGTAAAGTACTCCCTCTAGAGCTATCCCTTGGCAACACCTCAATCAAGCAATAAATCAGGAAAAAGGTTCAATAATAACCCAAATGGGTGGCAGTTTCCACATACTTTATTGCCAGCTCGTCCGGTTCGGCCTGCTCGGTGCACGTAATCTTCGTAGTGGTTGGGACAGCTGTAATTGACCACCAGCATCAGCTGTTTTACATCCAAGCCCCTTGCTGCTACAGATGTGGCCACCAGAAGTTTGCAGATTCCATTCTTGAAATCATTAATTATGCTGTCCCTGTCGTACTGATCGATACCTGCAAGAAACCAGACAAAGCAAGTTTAATTAGAAAGCTCTGCTTTGAAAGAATTTGTACATGGACCAAAACACCCTCCAGCTTCAAACAACTGAAAGCCTAAGCAAATAAAATGTCAACACATTCACTCTTTTACAGGCAAAATACATCAGCCAGAATAATATATCTCTTAGTCTATTATCCAGATTAACAAAACTTTTCATTTTTCCCCTACAAAATGATGTTTTCCCGTATCAAGATCCTCAAAAGTTTCTTTAATGGGATTTTCTATTTGACTTCTTATATTCAACTGAGACCTCATGAGGAGGCTTTGTCTGCTCTCTAAGGGCAACGGAAATCTCAGAAGAACCACTGCTGCACTAAAAAACCAGTGGGTTTGTTCTCACTGGTTACTGTGGTTTGAAGAGCACTATATACAGAAAGTTTTAAAATACCCTTGGATGGACATTCTGAAGAGATTTCCTCCTCTTGCTACTTCCGTTATACGACTACTTGATGGCAGGAAAGTGAAACTACAGCCACTGCTAGTGCGGAATCTCAAATAAAAATATCATCTAACACTCCCAATGGCATTCACTGCCCTGCAATAGCAAGTAGGTAGTAATATTCCCTGAGAGGTGTTAACTCTGAGTAACAACCCTGCTACACAGAGACAAGATTTGGCATCGGATGACATCTCAAGGGGATAATAGAGAGTAATTACGGAAAACTATCCTACCTATTTCAAATTAAGAGGCAAATATCTTTCCCAATTATAAAGCAAAACCTGCCTGAGAAGAAATAGTAATTAGTAAAATACAGGAAGTAAGTAACTTCTCTTTATAGCTGCTGAATACCAATATTCTAGTTCAGGGTTATAAATATAAACATAAATATACAGATATATAGAGACATATAAATATGGAGAGACATATAGACATATATAAATGCCCAAGATTGCAGATTACCTCCATGAAGAGACAAGCAAGGGTAAGAGGCTCTCATTAAATCTTTCAACAACCCATCGGCGTGTTCTTGTTTATCTACAAATATGATAACCGAGCCTTTCTCCTGATAGTGTCCCAGTAACTCCAATAACTTCAAAAACTTGTTCTCCTCTTCTATGACAATCTGGAAAAAGACATATAAAAGCAAAGTATAGAGAGTATAAACCAGAGATGACTTTTCCAGGCTGTTTCCATCACTCATGGTAAAACTGCTGTTCAGCTTAGTGCAAACTGAAAGGGAAATAAAAAAAGCAATCACATCGTATTTGCAGATTAGGGGGTTGGTTTATTCTGAGTTCATGTTTAAAGACCACCAAACTTCCAAAAAGTAAAAGCTCTGCGGGTACATTGGTTTGTACTCGATATTGCTGGAAATATCTTTTGCAAGCCGAGGAGTAGATGAGCAAGGCGGAGGCACGCAATACTCACCACGTGCTGCTCCACATCAGAACAGACAACGCTTCTGCCTCCGACCTGCACTTCTATAGGTTTACTGAGGATTCTCCGAGCCAAAGCCTCCATAGCTCTGGGAAAAGTAGCTGAGAACATGACAGTCTGACGATCAGGCCTGACGTTGTCTACAATGCGCATTACCTGGTTTAAGAGAACATTCCCTGTTAATACTCAAGCGTTGTAAGTGAATTTCACGCGCGCACAGAGCTGTGGTCTTCCACAATCGAGCGGCATCTGCGCTACGCAGGCCACAAAACATTCCTTTCCAGATTTCCTCTTGGGACCTAGGGGCTGGCGTTGGAAGACAGGCAAAACTTGCCAAATTCAAAAAGGAAATTGAGGGGTAGTACGCAACCAGACAACGACCCCGCAGAAATCGTAAGATGTGAAGCGGAAACCTCGCAGCTCAAGGGAAGAAACAGAGGGATTTTCCTAGTTTTGCAGGACAAAACAGCCTGATGGCAACTGGAGTTTTGTTCCTGCAAAATTAGGAATCCAAAACTTTGGATTTCCAGAGCCACTAGCAAGCAATTTGTCACCAGTGTTTCCAACGTTTTGTTCCCGTCTCCTGTGTGACATTGCCAGGAGACACCAAAAACTTTCTAAGCAGGCTACGACTACTAATATGACACCTGCACCAAGGGATTAATGTCGAAAGATTAAGATAGGGCTATGACACGGCCACACATATCCAAAATAAGCATTTAAAAGAGAAAAAACTAAGCTACGTAAGAATTTACTGAAAACAAAGCACGTGAGGATGCAAGAAAAATGAAAGAGTTTAAACTGCTGTCCATACGCAGCACATCTTTTTGAATGCTCCTCGGCAGCCTGATAAGAACTCGGCATTGCATAATCTTTTAAGTGCAAAAGAACATCTTGTGGCGATATCACTCGTGTTATTAATTACCTGAGGCTCAAAACCCATGTCAAACATTCTGTCTGCTTCATCGAGTACAACATATGTGACTCTACGGAGATTTGTCACCCGACCTGCGAAAGGAGAGGAGAAAACACATGGGAAACAGAATCAAATGGAAATCTGGTTTCCCTCAGGAATATTTTTTTAAAAAAAATGTTATATAGTCTCACTATCTTCTAAAAAAGCCATTAATTAATTTTTTTTAAAAAATTCACTAAATGTGAATTTTAATATTTTCATTTTATTCACATATATTCTGGGAAACGTGTACGTATGCACAAGGCCCTTTATTTTGTCAAACTCTTCTCTTGCATACCATCATAGGGCCAGAAGAACCTGTAAAATTCAGAAAACTGCCCTCGCCAAAACACATCATAAAACTAAGACTGAGATGAAGCAAGGAGCCACATCAGCCATTATCTGACAGCGCCACCTAGAAAAAAACATATTAGAGATTACAGCGCATGTGTGGAAGGCAAAGTCCAGTGCTAACTCTTGCAGCCTCAGAAAAATACCTTTTACACATCTAATCCGTAATGCTTCCTCGGAGCTAGAAATAACTATCTGAGAACAATCATACTAATTCTAGTTAACTGCTAGTAATACAGATAATACAGAGTAAGTGGTCTTTTTGAAATGAATATATAAAAAGCTCCCCAGTAATGCTACTGAATTTAAGAACCACCCCAAAACTCTGGGAGAGCTGGAAACAAAACAAGCAAGTAGGATGCCTGTGAGTATTTCGAAATTATGATGGACAGGATAATTAGCACCCTTCCCAAACAAATAGCTAAGAGAGTCCCTTTCATGAGAAGGATTTAACTCAAGGATTTAAGAAACATGTTCCAAAATGATATAAACACGTGAACACGTTCATTTCCAAACAACTCTGGGGCGACGGTGCCGAATGCGCTCAGAAAGGAACTGATTTTTCGCGTTTTCTACAACTATCACTCAGACCTGTGCCTGGTAAATTACAGCAGAATTTGGTCCTTTCAGCTTCAGCAAATTGCAGCTGAATCCTCCAATTATTTTTTTGAGATTTAGAGCTGCTTTTTTTTTTTTTTTTAAGGTACAGAATTCATACTTAAGGAACAAAATAAATATTTCTTAAAAGCTACGTGTCTATTTAACATCTTAACACTTTCATCCCCAAATAATAACTTTGTAAAATTACTTGGGAACAGCATTAATGTACCTACCTTTGACGATTTAAGTCTTGGAAGCCCAGTTCTATATGTCTTGAAGGTACTTTTTCCACAGAAGTTAAATAATGTCAACAGTTTAGTAGAGGTTTTGATGTGGAATAATTTAATAATAAAACTTTATCTAATAAGCATGCAATGTTTACACTAGGACAAAACCTCTTAAAGCTGCAGTGGCTCAGTTTAATCAATCTGAATATCTGAAGTAAGATCAGTTCTTTTACTTTTGATAAGTTATTTAGGGAGGGCTTCTTAGTCCATTTGGTTTTTAAAACGAATGTATAAAGGCAGAGTCAGATCCTTTTATGTAAAAATAGGCAACTGCTGAGCTACGCTAACGATAATAAAGGATCAATGGGCAGACAAAATAAGCAACTGTTATATAATCTTTATGCAAATGACTTGACGTTAAAAAATTTGGATGGGCATATTCTAAATTGAACAATGCTAAACATTCTCAGAACTCTTCAAGAATGTAGGATTTCCTGTCCTCCCCAAAAAAGTCAAACCAATATATGGTTAAACCTACTATTAGTGCTATATTTTCTCAATAGCTAGACAGTGCAGCCTGAAGAGATACAAGAAAATTCCAATAAGACCATTTATCAAAATACATGATCTTTTGAATTTGTTAGAATTACACAACAAATATAAAAAGCTCTCCATAGGAAAAGGTTTTCTACTCACCATTGTTAGCTGCTAACATGTCAATCATACGCCCAGGTGTGCAAACAATAATTTCAGCACCTCTTTTGAGTTCAGCTATCTGATTTTAAAACACAGTAAACAATTAAAGAGTGGGGTTTTTGCTTTGTGTCGTTTAAAAACCAAACATGCATCACCTTGAAAAAAAAGATACATGCACTGTGACGCAGCTGTAATACTAATCTGAATTGTTTATATAACGATTTTACTTAGCAATTTCTTCAAGTCTTTGGAAGACTTTGCTTTCCAAAAGAGTAACCCCTGACAATCGAAGTTACTACCACTTGAAGTAGTTACAAAGGGGATGACTTCTCTACAGTTAAGGGCCTGTAAGAAAGGACACATGTTGGAATATGGTTTCTTCAGCATCAGTTGTCCCTGATACATCACTGAGGGTCACTCCTGCTGTTTCCAGAAACAGGGCAGGGCTGGGAAACCCTTGAAATTACTCTTAACATGCAATAATAATCCATCGTGCAACAAACCAAAGTTTCCGGCTTTTGTTACCTTGAGGGGGATTCTCACGCAAATACAGCTTCTCAATAACTTTCAAACTATCACACCCCACTAACAGTTTAATTACCGCCACACTCAGCACATACATGAAAAGAAACAGTCCAAAACTTTTAAGGACCGTACTTGAGAATTTTGAAGATGATCAGGCCAGTTAAAGCTAAGCAACGTGCAAACCCTTCAGCTTTTGCATTACTACCGTTCGTACGCAGAAAATCCATGAGGGTTGCGAACGTACTGGATTTACGGGAGAAAGAAAGGAACTACACCGCAAAAGTAACATTAACTAACGAAGCTCAAGACTTATTTGACAAGTCAGATCTGCCTTTTGCGTACCTGTTCGCTGATTCCCGTCCCTCCATAAACACAGACAACTCGAAGCCCAAGCGTCTTGGAGAATTTCTTGCACTCCTTGGTGATCTGCAAAGCCAACTCGCGAGTAGGTGTCATAATGACAGCTGAAAAGCAAAGCGCTTTCGTCATGCCTTGTCATGGAAGAGATGTGGTTTATAGAAAAATATTCTGCGTAAAGATCTGTAGAGCAATTCCATGTATTTTTTAAAATGTACTTTAAAGGAAAAGAGAAGTAAGACAGTAGGAGGATGAGGGAGAAATCTTGTCAAAGCTCCCCAATCGAAGGCTGTAAGGTCTCCCTTCCAGATATCCGGGCATGCGAGTGCTCTTGAAACAACAGGAGATGGCACAGTGACCAAAAAACCCACATTAACCAGCATTCTGATTTTTAAGTAAACAAAAAAAGCCACTTGCTAACGAACATCAGTAAGTAAACATTCCTCCCTACAACCAAGAGAAGAACTGAAGATCCTTCTGAAGTGTCTGCCTGAGGTTTTATTCATTTAAATAGTGATTTTGAAAAGAAAAGTTTAGTACCTATGGGACCTTCTCCTTCTTCTAACGCTCTCTGATCCATGATGTGCCTGAACATGGGCAACAGAAACGCGATCGTTTTACCGCTGCCCGTTTTAGCGATGCCAATCAAGTCCCGTCCGTTCATAATTGCTGGGATAGCCTGGGTTTGAATGGGAGTGGGCTTTTCATAGCCATGTCTTAAAGTAAGGGGGAAAAAAAAGAAAAAAAGAAAGATATTTTAAGAACAAAGATGTGAATTTGACAGATGTGAATCATGGTCACACTGAAAAAAATTTTGCTGAGTTCATAAAGTGCTTGCTTACTTTTTGAGGGCAGTGAGAATCTTCATGGAAATCCCACACTGTACCCAGGTTTTTATCGGTTTGGGGCAGCCTTTTCCCTTGACTGTAATTCCCTCCAACTCCAGCCTGTACACATTCACCTCTGAAAAAGAGTTTGCATTACAACAGCGTCAAGCTGGACATTTCTCTACTATCTCGATCAAAATACTCTTCATCTGTCCCTGAAACATGAAATACTAATTTTATCAGCACCAAACACCTTCCAGCTTGTTACACACAAATACAGGAGGGCAGGAGGAAAGGATTCTGCTAATTTTTTTCAATCAAAGCCTCATTTGTAATTATTTGAAGTTATCGATGCTGTCTAACTGATTCAGTGTTGTTCTATACCAAGCTCTTTACATCCCAAAAGAATTTGCTGTTTCTTTGCACATCAAAATCCATCATTCTCTTTTTTAACAGCACCCAAGCTGTTCGGGTTGTGTTTGTCCTTACCTTCTTGGGTCATTTTAGCTAGTTCTGGTACTTCAACATAGAAGTTTTTCCTGAAAGGTTCATATTCTATCTTTCCATGATCCACTGGTTCTAGCAGCTTTCTCTGCTTGGTCTGATAGCCGGTCAGGGCGGTCTGAAGATCAACTTCCTCCTCTTCTGAGGAATACTGTAGAGATTGTAAGTTGTGTGTAAATCAGTACAAATGGCATTTTGAGTGGCTTCTAAGAGGCCTTTTCATAAATACGAGACACTTCCACTACCTCCATCGCATCTTGGTCGTTCTCCATGAGCTCCCCTTTCTTCTTTTCTGACTCTGCAGCTGCCTTTTTGGTTGTCACCACAGTTACTACTTTGGTAACAGTCGGTCCAGTTTTCTACAAAAACAGTTAAGACGAATTATTGCACTATCATATAAAACAAAGAACATCCTGTGTAAAAATATGCAGAATATTTGTACTTTTGAATGCATTATGCTGGGTGGGCTTTTCTTTCACTCTCTTCAGTGAAATTTTATCAGAATATCACTTGATAAAATACCAGGAAATGAAACAGGCTTTAAGTGCCTCCAACTTCTTGCTTTTTTGCACTTTCCTCCCTTTTTTTGAAAAAAACTAAGAAATCTCAGTAACTAATTTTACCTTTTCGCTCCCACCTCCACCTTTCACACTTCTCATATTGAACTTCTTGACCTCTTCTTTTACTTCTTCCATGTAAGCATCCAAAGGATCTAGTTCTTCGTCTTCAACCTCATTGCCTTCTTTCTCTCCTTCTGCAGTTTCCTCTTCGTCATCTAATATGAGCGAGAAAGATGGAACAAAAGAGATGTGGAAAGAGAGAAGTGCTCACACATGTTAAATTCTTAAGTGTACCTAACTGCAGTCCAGTTTTATTAGTATGTAATTTTTCTCATACAAATCTCTCCAGTTTGCTAATCTCAATGTGAAGCCATGAGCAGATTTAAGCCTTATTATTTTATAGTTTGCATTCTGAAAAATAATTAAATGCATTGAAGTTATTGTACTAAAAGTATTACTAGGAACAAAGTATTTTAACATGTATAAGAAGTTCAATACCATCATCATCTTCTAAACTCCATTTTTTCCCCTGTTTCATCTCTTCGATTTCTTTTTTCAGTTCTCCTATGTTCTCCATAGCCTTCTTGCGTTGCTCTTCCCTCCATTTCTCCACTCGCTCTTTTCGTTTTCGCATTTCTTCTTCTAGTTTGTTCTGATCAAAATTCTATGATAAAAACAACGAATTAGTGAAAATCAACAGCCATTGGCTTTTGCCTGTGCTTCCCCACACAAATGTAGCTGTTGTGTGAGCCCCTGCAGAAGTCTGGACATCCACAAACTTATCACGACAGAGCTAAATGAAAACACAACATCGACTGTAACATTTTTAAGGAAGAAATGCAATTGCTATTTTATTTTTCATTACAGTAGCTGGCATATAATTTTTAAGACAGTAGCGAATTAAACTTTCCTTTATTTACAAGGAAAAAATACTGTAACTTGCACCAGTGAGTTTCAACTCGTTTTGGTCACTAATCCATAAAACAGTAAAGAATTACCGTGCTGCACTCTACTTCCAAAGGTCCTTTTTTTAAAGAAAAAAATTAAAATAATCAGCTCCTCTACTGACACTTAATCTATGAAAAATGAGAGATCCTTCACACCTGTCTGTGGTTCACAGTCTAAGCAGACTGAAATCCTGAACTGAGAAAAATGTTTCCTACGCAAAGAAGTGGAAGTGAATCCCCTGTGTTAGGGCAGCAAATACTTGTGCTGCACTCTACTTCCAAAGGTCCTTTTTAAAAAAAAAAATAAAAAATAATGAGCTCCTCTGTCAACACCTGTTCCTACGCCAAGAAGTGGAAGTGAATCCCCTGTGTTAGGGCAGCAAATACTCTCTCATTCAGTGAGGATTTTGTGCAGCTCTAAGAACAGCTTTTCTTTTGTGAAGGCACTAATCTATGGTTAACTTCATTCCTAGTTTAAATTCTTATCTTTTAAATTGTTAAGTGTTAAAAGCTCCTACCTCAGTGGCCACAGTATTTGGGGCAGCAAAGAAGTGGAAGTGAATCCCCTGTGTTAGGGCAGCAAATACTCTCTCATTCAGTGAGGATTTTGTGCAGCTCTAAGAACAGCTTTTCTTTTGTGAAGGCACTAATCTATGGTTAACTTCATTCCTAGTTTAAATTCTTATCTTTTAAATTGTTAAGTGTTAAAAGCTCCTACCTCAGTGGCCACAGTATTTGGGGCAGCATCTTTATCTTTCTCTTCTTCTTTGTCATCTTTGTCCTTTTTCTTTTCTTTGGAAACTTCCACACCTTCGGTCTTTTCTTTCGATCTTGATCTGAAAGGTAAGATCAAAGATTTCTTAGAACATTACAGCTTTTCTCAGGAGGATACATGTGCTGGACAGAACCTGAAATATGAGCACCCCGTAGAGGTTTTATGTTTTCAAATATGTTACAAAGCATCTTTCCATGTCATGGAAATATTCCCTTTAACTACCAAAAATTTAGAATCTATTACAATCCACCAATTCCCACTTTTTGCTTCTGTTCTTCTCATTTCTTTACCAGAGAAAGTTGCAGATTTCATTTCCAGAACACTTAGAATTGACGCGTTAGTGGTTCTGCAGTTTATTTTACACCTCCTAGAGGACAGCAGAGGAAAGAGAAATTTCCTGTTTGTTGAATTTCCAGAGAGAGCTAAAATGATCTAGCATCCTGCCACAGAAGTCTGAAGATCCCCCTGAGCGTACCTCACTGCTGAGAGACAGAAAACCAGCTCTCCCTGGGACAAGCTACTTACGGAACTCAAGCGTAACACGCACACTTGCGCTTGATACAAGCCTCCTTCATCACCGACTTTATGATCCTTACTCACTTCCCATGGAAAAAGAAAAAAGCATCCAAACCAAACACAAACGTGCTAACTCAGGGTAATAAACATAAAACTCATATTAGTCAATTAAATCTCACTAAGTCTTTTTCAACAGGCTGTTCTAATACAAACCATACCTTTAGTCCAAGCTTTTCTGATTCCGCTTTCTCACAACTGCTAGACTTATCAACCTGCTGATTCTCTCCACAGACTGCTGGTACAACCTACAGACTTCCCACACATTTTACAGCACCGCACGATTACACGCTGCTTGTAACTACACCTGAAAATTCCATTAAAATATATTTAAAAGCATACGACCTGTAGTAAGTTTTTACACATTTCTAAAGTCAATATCTAACGGAGATCAAGCTTCACCTCTTTACTAAATCTATTTACTCGGTGGTTTATTCAATTACAAACCCTTAAGACCTGTCAAATCCGTATCGACCACAGCACTAAGCACACCCACGGAATGCAACAAACCAATAAGTTTAGGTTATTTTGTCACTACGATATTGTAAGTAAGAGAATACAAATACCTGTTTTCAGTTTTCCTGTTCTTGCTTGGACTGGAGGATCGAGACCGTCTACCTCTACTTCTGCTTCTTGAGCGCCTCCTCTCTCGGCTCCGGGATCTTCTTCTCTCTCGGCTCCGTTCCCTTTCTCTACTTCTTGAACGCCTGCCACAGAACAAAACTGTATTTATCTGGTAAATGATCACAGGATAATATTAACGTGCTGTTGAGGAACAGGTTGTAAAAGGAAGCCAACAATCATCAAGACCACCAAGAGCTTACAAACTCCAGCACCAGCAGTGAGAAACCACTTAAATAAGCAAAACCAATAAGAATAGTAAAACCTATCATGAACAACAGCAAAGCAACTCATTACAGTGGAAGAACATCAGCATTCCAACAAGAGGCATTTCTATCTACTTTGACTGGGCACAGATAATTCGTACCTTTGACGCTTTCTGTCACGCGAGCGAGACCTTCTCTTGTCCCTGCTGCGTGACCTCTCACGCCTACGGTCTCGGTCTCTACTTCTGGAGCGTCTGTCTTCTCCCCGTTTCCCTCTTTTGTCAGATGGAGAACGACTTCTAGAACGGCTACCAGAGCGTCCACGTGACGCAGAGCGCTTCCGATAGTGCCTGCGTCATAAATTCACAAGAAAAAATGAATGTGAGTGTGAGAACAATTTGCAGTTAGGATATCTGTCACCCCGCCTTCTAGACCGGCTACAAGAGCGTCCACGTGACGCAGAGCGCTTCCGATAGTGCCTGCGTCATAAATTCACAAGAAAAAAAATGAACGTGAGTGTGAGAACAATTTGCAGTTAGGATATCTGTCACCCTTAGGCAGACAGCGCAAAAAGAATTATCTTAATTTCTTACGCTTCTTGTATTTCTAAATACCTATAATCATCTGGCAAAACTGATTAATACATATATATATAATGATGCTGAAATCAGACAGATTACTTGGTCACATTTTTGTTTTGGTTTTAGTGTGCTACCATAAGCACATCGTGAGAACACTAGAACATCAAGAACAAATTCCTTTTTAGAAATCCACTGATCTCCATTACACGCAGGGAGAGTAGAAGACTCTTTGAAGGTATTTTAAAATTTGCTATACAAATAAAACAGTTCTTTGTTGTCTTTTATACATTATATAATTTTTATCCAGGTAAGCTAGGTAAACTATACCTCTGCTTGGTGGAAAAGCTGTCAAACTGCAATTAAATAAACATAAAACCCTGAGCATGTGACACTGCAAAGGTAGATGCCAACATCAAAAGAAATTCTGTAACATCTTCAAAAATCAAAACAAAAACTTTAAGGACTTAACAAGGCTCAAGGGATGTGTGATGGTCTTTTCTCCCCTCATTAACCTCTCTTATCCCAATCACACTGTGGGAGAGAGCAGCACCAGGAATTCTCTAGGAAACTCTTCAGCTGCGCGTGGAAGTCACAGAGGGATGTAACCATCTCCTCTTACTCCAATTCCTGATTTTCAGTCACCAGGACAGAATAATTTCCTCACACAGACTCGCAGACCCTCTCTCCTGACAAGGCCAGGCTGGGGAAGCAGGAAAAACCTGTGAAGGCAAGACCTCAAGGCCCCTCTCTCCTCTCCCTTCCATCATTGTCACACAGGGTTGTGTTACAACCGTATCAGCACTAAAAATAAGATAGCTTATTTCAGCACAGTCGGTATATTCAGGTACCATGTAAATTTAGAATCAGTACAGCAGCAGCATGATATCCGTGTACTGCTTATCAGCACAACTGAATGCAAATATCTGTCAGCGTTTGGTATCTCCAGGTTTTTCCCATCTCTGCCACAAAATGACATGAGATCTGCTCCATACCTCCCCCTTTCTAATTTCCAGTTATAAAAAAATAAAAAAAGACATTTAAGTTTTCCTCTAAGGCATGCAAGAAAGCTAAGTATATAATTTCACATTTCAAAAGCCCTGCCTGGGCTGATGAACATTTCTTTACATCAACTCCAGCACTTGCAGCCCACCCCGATCATCTCCACCCACCACTCGCTCTCACCCTTTTACCACTTCTTCCCCTCTAAAACTTTCTGTAGGTATTAAAATAGAAACATAATCAATGCTTAAACCCACTTTACGCATGATTTTTACCCTAAAATAGAAAAAAACAACCTTGTCATTATGTGAAGAGTGGCTGTACTGTGAGAAGCAAGGGAGTCCTGACAACTGGAGCACAGGACTGCACCATCGCCCTCGACAGCCTGAAACGAATTTAGAACATCCACGGGAGCCCCCAGCTCTTCCCTGAATCACTAATTCGAACCCAGCGCAACTGTTAAATCTGCAACTCGCCTGCCCCTCTCGGTGTAAATCTCAGGTACGGATTTAGGCAATGTTAGAGGGGAGCAGGGGCAACGGTAGGCAAGGGCTACTGTGTCACAGCTTTAGTGCTAAAATCTGACCGTTAGAGCAAACTAGGGAACAGAGACACGCCACAACGGCAATTGGAATCTTGGAATTGATTTAAAGCCTTGAGAGGCTCCGACTCATCTGCCAGCACGGGCCTGACCCGAACCCCCCGAAGCAGACGGTCACGTTACGGCCGAGTTGGTTACAACACCCCAACAGGCGTTTGTGCCGGCTGCGAGAGGACAAACGATCCGTTGCTTTACAAAAACTTAAAAAGAGCAAGCAAAAAAGTCTAATCCAGGTTTAAAAAACATACAGAACCAAGCAACAAGAAAACTCTTATCGGGATAATTATATCACGGCTGCTATCTTAAAACAAGCCAGCAAA
>NW_009714337.1:2941-4280 GCF_000703405.1 Apaloderma vittatum | reverse complement strand
GGGCACAGCACCCCCAGCTCCGCCGCAGGACACCGGCTGCCTGCTCTGCCTGGAGCCTGGGGAGGACCAGCCGTCCTTCTGCACCGCTGGCTGCCCCCGGGGCTGTGTCCAGCTGGGAGCCCGTGTGCTCCGTGCCCGAGACCTTCCTGCTTCTCCTTCCCGCCCGATCGGAGGAGGTCACTGACCTCTGCTGCGAGTCGGACCTGGTTGAAAACCACACCACGGGGTGCCCAGCCTGCCCCATGGGGGGTGCAGACCTGATTGAAAGCTGCGCCCTCCCACCCACACTGCCTACTATGGGGTGGAGGAGCGGACCTCCTGTCCCCTTTTTGGAAGCTCTTAAGTGGCTCCTGGAGCTCGGACCTCATCGGCCACCAACGGATCCACACAGGAGCAAAGCCCTTCAAGTGCCTGGAGCATGGGAAAAGCTTTGCCTGGCACTCAGCTTTCAGCAACCACAAACACATCCAGGAAAGAAAGAAGCCCCGTAAGTGCCTGGTATGTGGGAAGAGCTTCACCTTGTGCTCAGATCTCATCAACCACCAACGAATCCACACGGGAGAGAAGCCCCACAGGTGCCTGGTGACTTGCGGAAAGCAGACTCCAAAATCGATTCGGTTGTAAAGTAGGTATGTTTATTTCAGCACTAGGCGGCACGTGCGGGGAGTCCCGTCAAAGCCGTGCACCCCCCAGCGTGGCACCTGCCTTAACTCTATGCGTTAAAGTGTTACGTATTCATAAAGTTTCGCAATACGCCTGTACATATGCATGACCTGTCCTGCTTCATATTAAAAGGAGTTATTTCCATAATCTGCTCCTGTCCACGCTTGCGCAGGGCCTCCTAGTGGTGGTCGTCAAGGGTCTGGTGGAGGAAGGCTCGTAGTCTTCCTCACTATGCGCTTTTCACCTTCAGGTCCTTGCGCAGGCTCAGTCATCTTTCGCCTTCCATCCAAACTGCGGAGCTGGTATCAGCTGGTCTTGAACTGCTCTAATGCTTTTCTGTGATGCTCAATCTGTCATCAAAGAGCAGCTCGCGATCTGTGTAATTAATCAATATCTTTGTTGCTGCTCATATGCAATCATCTGCTAGTTTTCCGATAATCCTTCTTTCAGCTGGAGTGCGGCAAGAGCC
Organism: Apaloderma vittatum; assembly: GCF_000703405.1. NCBI lineage: Eukaryota > Metazoa > Chordata > Aves > Trogoniformes > Trogonidae > Apaloderma > Apaloderma vittatum. The sequence continues at coordinate 3,148 of NW_009714337.1, read as the reverse complement.
TTCCCTCATGCTCAGCCCTACACACCCACCACCGTGTCCACAGAGAGAAGCCCCTCAAGTGCCTGGAGTGTGGGAAGAGTTTTGCCAAAAGCCCAGCCCTCCTGTGTCAGGGGATGACACGCACCAAGGAGAAGCCCTTTCCCTGCCCCACCTGTGGGAAGAGCTTCCATTTTCGCTCGTTCCTTGTTGAGCACCAACAAATCCACG
>NW_009714337.1:550-2898 GCF_000703405.1 Apaloderma vittatum | reverse complement strand
ACACTCGACCCTTATGGAGCACCAACAAATGCACACAGGAGAGAAGCCGTACGCCTGCCCCCACTGCAAAAAGACCTTCTGAAGGAGGTATCTTCTCTTCAGGCATCAGCAAGCCCTCCACAGCAGTGAGTACATGCAGGGGGTGTCTCATGAGATGGCCCCTGCCTTGGTGGGGCTGTGAGTGGGTGTCAGGGTTGAAGCCCAAGGAGAGGACTACACCACCACGGGGCCCCCAATTTCCCCATTCCCAGCCCCACCTTCCCCATTCCCAGCCCCAACTTCCACATTCCCAGCCCCAACTCTCCTCTCCAGCCCCAACCTCCCCATTCCCAGCCCCAAACCCCCCATTTCCAGCTCCAAACCCCATTTACAAACGCCATTTTCACCCCTGGATCTCAGGCAACCCTTCCTCATGGAGAGACCCCCCCCTGAGCCCAGCGGCCCCCGCACCCTTGTGAGCCCAGAGACCACCCCTGTGAGCCTAGAGAACCCCTGAGAGCCCAGAGACCCCCCCTTGTGAGCGAAGAGACTCACTGTGAGGTCAGAGAACCCCTCTGAGCCCTGTGACCCCCTCTCTGAGCCCAGAGATCCCCTGTGAGTGCAGTATTTTCCTCTAAGCCCAGAGACTCCCCCTGAAAGCCCAGTGATGTCCCTTGTGACCACAGAGACTTCCTGGAAGCCCAGAGAATCCCGGGTGACCATAGAGACCCCCCGCTGTGAGCCCAGAGACCCCTGCTGTGAGCCCAGAGATGCTCGTTGTGACCACGCCGGCCTCTGGAACATCAGCAGCACTGGCCTCCGTGACATCAGTAGCGCTGGCTCCAGTGACATCAGCAGCGTTGGCCTCAGTGACATCAGCAGCGCTCACCTCAGTGACATCAGCAGTGCCGGCCTCTGTGACATCAGCAGCGCCAACCGCAGTGACATCAGCAGCGCCGGCCTCTGCGACATCAGCAGCGCCGACCTCTGGAACACCAGCAGCGCTGGCGTCAGTGACATCAGCACCGCTGGCCTCGGTGACACCAGCAGCGCCATCCTCGGTGGCACCAGCAGCGCTGGCCTTGGTGACATCAGCAGCGCCGTCCTCAGTGACATCAGCAGCGCTGGCCTCGGTGACATCAGCAGCGCCGGCCTTGGTGACATCAGCAGCTCAAGCCTCAGTGAGATCAGCAGCGCCAGCCCCAGTGACATCAGCAGCACTGGCCTCTAGAATATCAGCAGCGCCGGCCTCAGTGACATCTGCAGCGCCAGCCTCGGTGACACCAGCAGCGCTGGCCTCTGTGACACCAGCAGCGCTGGCCTCGGTGACACCAGCAGCGCTGGCCTCGGTGACACCAGCAGCGCTGGCCTCGGTGACACCAGCAGCGCTGGCCTCGGTGACACCAGCAGCGCTGGCCTCGGTGACACCAGCAGCGCTGGCCTCGGTGACACCAGCAGCGCTGGGGCCTCGGTGACATCAGCAGCGCTGGCCTCATTGACATCAGCAGCGCCGGCCTCGGTGACATCAGCAGCTCAAGCCTCAGTGAGTTCAGCAGCGCCAGCCTCAGTGACATGAGCAGCGCCGCCCTCAGTCACATCAGCAGCGCTGTCCTCGGTGACATCAGCAGCGCTGGCCTCGGTGACATCAGCAGCGATGTCCTTGGTGACATCAGCAGCGCTGGCCTTGGTTACATTAGCAGCGCCCTCCTGCGTGTGCCCCAACTACTGGCAGGGATGCCCTCGGCCACCTGTCACCCCCTGAGGCAGCCACGGGGGTGCCCAGGAGCAGCAGGACCCCGAGCTAGGCAGGCCCAGCAGCTCTTCAGGACACGGCTGGGTGTGGACCTGGCGGGGTTGTGTTCACAGGTGGCCGCGATGATTTTAAACAACTTTCTTACCATCAATGATTCTCGGGACTTGCCGTGACGTCCTGTACAACCAGTTTGCCAGGCAAAAGTTAACTGCCCCCCCTGCCCTGTCAAGGAAACAATCCCACACAGGAACCATGAAGGACGAATCTTTGAACACGGCGGCTGCTCAGGGACCTGGGTTTGCGTTCAGACGCCCCGTTGGGCTCCTGCACAGGCCAGACCGGAGAGTTCAAGGGGGAGGGGGGGGGAGCAATGGTCCCTTTCTCCCGTAGCTCGGCTGCCTCCTTCCCCTGCGCCAAGGGGAGGGGTTGGGGTTCCCATCAGCAATCTAGGAGGGGGTGCAGGCTGGAGCAGATGCTCACAGGCAGTCACCACACCCAGCACCCACTCTCTTGCTTTTGAGCCCACCCAGCTCCAACAGAGCAAGTGCCAGTACCGGGGTCCTTCTAGTTCCTGCTGCCCTCTCGTCTCCCAGCAGCCAACACTGGCTCCCACGGG
>NW_009714337.1:0-537 GCF_000703405.1 Apaloderma vittatum | reverse complement strand
GCGGTTCCCTGGGTCTGACAATTCCCAAACACGTCAGTTACCCCAGTTTGTTTCCTGTCGGCAGCTGTGCCCTTGCGGTCAGCAGCATCAGCTGGAAGTGTCAGCATTTGGGTCCCTGGGCCCACTAAAGAGGTGTCGGGTGTGTTAGAGGGATGTGGTGGTTCAAGCCGACTGACCAGCAGGGAGAGACCAAGGAACCAGGCAGTCGCTCTCCGGCTCGTTCCCCCCTACCGGGAGTGAGGGGGAGAGCCCGGAAGGAGCAGTAGGCAGAGCCTCGTGGGGTTGAGATAAAACTAGTTTGTTTTAATGATGAAAGGTAAACGATAACAATAACAGCAAGATCACATTAGTGTTTAACCAGATCTAACGCGAGGAACGTGTAAAGCGGACGTCTGAGCACCCGGAACCCAGCGGCGCAGCAGAGACGCAGAAAAGAGAGAGAGAGAACCCTGCCCTGGCCAGCTCCCTCCATATACCCCCGAGCAGGAGTCATGATGGTATCAAAAACCCCCTGGGCTAGTGGCGAGTTTGGTTCAG
>NW_009714336.1:3873-29855 GCF_000703405.1 Apaloderma vittatum | reverse complement strand
TGGTCACCGGTGCGTTCGGAAACGTGCCTCGTCCAGGCCCCGCGGAGCTCCTGGTGCCTCCAGGGCCGCTTGGAGCCCCCTGTCTGCGTCTGTTTTTCCCGTCCCCTTTTTAGCCGACTTAGTGCAAGGCTTGAGCTCCGCAGACCCAGCTGTCCAGGGTAAAGCCATTGCTGAAACAGAGAAAAGGCTCCGCGATGAAGAAACTAGCGAGGAGGAGGAAGGCAAGACGGCAGCAGACAGAACAGTCATCAGTGCAGGAGCTGCTGTAAGGGGGTTCTTGCTGTTTGAAGTGAAAGCTGCGTGCGGTTCGGGGTTTTCACACGACACTCCTTCACAGTCTTTGCTCTGGAGAAAAAATTGTGAATACTTACAAGTATGTTCTGAATGTGGTTTTTCACCTTAACGGGAGGTACCTGACGTCATGTTGTGGTTGTCCTAAGCCTGCTGGTGGCACAGAACGCTCCTCTTGGATGTTTCCAAGCTGGATGCAAGCGCTGAGGTGCCGTAACTCGGAGCTTTTACCTGCGTTTCAGGAACTTGAACAAAACGAGTTGAACACGTGGAAGTCCCTTCATTAATTTCATTAGGCTTTGATTCCTGCAATAAAATTTAGATTTCAGTGACGTGTCTCGTTAAAGCTGGCAGTGGAAGCTTTTCAGTAATGTCAAAAATTATTAAGTTCTTACCATTCTTTATTTAAGCATCAAATTGATATTGTGAGAAATAAGTGTGATTCGTGTCAAAAGATACAGTATCAAGGATGTTGATACAGCAACTGCAGGTGGGTTTTGACCACCATCTGTAGAGGAAATTGTCTCAGTGAGCCTTGAAAATTTACAACTTCCTTATCAGGCACAGAAAAGATAGAAACGAAAAACAGGACGTGTAATTAGTTTGAATGTCTGTGACTATTATACATTGTTTCAGAATGTCTGTGACTATTATATATTGCTTCAGAAATATCTGCGACTATTATATATTGCTTTAGCAAGTTTTGCAGAACTTCCTCCCAAAGACCCCAGAGGAAGGAGCAACCCCCTCCTCAACTGCCGGCTTTGCATTATTTTCCCAAGGGCTACAATATAAAAGAGAGAAGACTCCGAACTCCAGGGCAGCTGTTGGTAGAGCGGAGGCTCCCCGGCACACCCAGCGCTCTTTGCTTATTGCCCTTTTCACCTTCTTATTGTAACATTTTATAAATAAATTTATAAATTAACCTATTGGACTCTGAGCATTTATAACAATATTCACAATATATGTCACTGTGCATATTTCAGACACCGTGTGGCTTTGAACAACTTAACCAGGTGTTCCTTTGCTGCTACAGGGTTTACTAAATTGTCAGTATGTGTACATACATGTGCTGTATTTCTCTTTTTTTCAGGACGTGGCACATGCAGAGGCAGTGAACGCAGGTAGGACAGTGCTCCCCCTAGTATTTAGCAGCTCTTCAATCTCTTTTAGCCGAGACTGAGGATTGCTCTTACCTCAAGCAATACCTAATTCCACTCCTGCCAAACTCAAAGCTAACTAACTCTTGCAATGACTTTAATTAAAATTCAGTCATATCTAGGGACAGACTCGGCGACCTTACCAGTATAGCTGTGCTTGTTCATAGACAGAATGCTTGTTGGTGTAGCTTGTTGTCATATTTTGGCCTCTCTTCTAAAAAGTTAGGATTCTGAATTTAAAAGGAAGCGAGGTTATCTCTAGAGCTGAGATACTTCAAGGCAAGTACGAAAATTCTGAGTGTTTGTGTAAGTGTGGACTTTGTGTAATAGCTTGTCATTCATCACCCGTTTAGTTGTTGAAATGGCCCATTAAGGTTTTCTTTGCAGAGACATGACTCAGAAATACCTTAGAAATTGCTGCTGTTCCTCATCTGTAGAATGATTTTAGTGAAGCCTCTGTTTTGTTTTGTGTTGTTGTTGGTTTTGTTTGTTTGATTTTTAAATGAAAATACCATCAACTCTCCTGGCTCGAAGATGGCTTTCTGGCAATTTTGGAAAAGGATGCGAAAGAACGAGCTAAGCAAAGGAAGAGAAATGAACACTTAGCAAATGGTAATTGCTAAAGGCTTTTCTGACTATATCCTTCAAAAAATGCTTGGCAAGAACTGGGCTGATACAAGAGGCTATCAAGGTACTCTGTTACTGCAGTCTGTATGCAGGGAAATAAGACAAAAATGTTTATTTTGAATGCATGCCTGTTGTCTTGCAGCTCTGAAAGAGAAGGGAAACGATGCCTTCAGGAAAGGAGACTATGCCTTAGCCATTCAGAGGTACACTGAAGGTCTGGCAAAACTGAAAGATAAGCAGGAACTTTACACAAACAGAGCGCAGGTCAGCACGTGAAAATGAGCTACAACTCTACTGCTCTTGGTGTTACTTTGGCAGGATAGAACCCCAAAGGATTGTTCTGTTACTCAAGTGAATTTCCTAAAAGGTTGTATTTGTGGTGTTGAAGAGAGGCTTGAAAAAGGGAGTAAACAACTTTTCCTAGCCACCCTCTGCTACCAGGAATTAACAAGTTCGGCTTCCCTGCCGAGTTATTAGCAGGAAATTTTTACTGTGACTGGTCGTTAACAGCAAGACAGTGCAGTCTGAAGTCTTTAATTTTTTACAAACTTTCTCTGAAAGAGTTACACAAAGGTGATCATCAGAGGTGTAAATTCTTCTTGTAAACTCTTGGCCAATGTGTCTGAATCCCTCAAGCTTTAGTTCTGCTGTGGTTCGCCCTTTCTGAGGGATTGTTCACGTTTCCTCCCTCTTACATGTGGCACAGGTGAACCTCTGCTCCTCCAGGATCAGGGGAGAGGAAAGAAATGTACTAGCTTGTATTTTTATCCAGATGCACCATTTTTTAAAACCTTTTTAGAGATAGCACTTAGCTGTAGAATGTTGACATTTGCTTTGTATCCTTTACTTGCCTTTTATAATTCATGCGTGTATTGAATTTTGTTTTACCAAATTTATTCTAAATTACAAAATCCAAGGAGATAAAAGACAAGTTAAGAAACAGCTGTTAATTATCCTGTGAAATTAGTGGCTAAGCAAAACAGCAATCTAATTTTTACTTTTTTTTTCATTAGCTAATGTTTGCACGATAGTTAGTGGAAGTTGTTTGAAATATTCTAATTCTTTTGCCGGGACTCTCTTGGTTTTATTTCAGGCCTACCTGAAGATGCATGAGTATGAAAAAGCCATTGGTGACTGTGAATGGGCATTAAAGGTAACTCCCAAGTTTCTGTCTTTCATGATCAGCTCAAGTGCTCCTGGCAGGTGGGTTTGTGTGTAACTGGTAGCATGGAGACAACTTGGTAATGGAAGCGGAAGAATGTGGCAGTCTTGCAAGGATTCCTGCATCCTGACTTAACTCGGACAGCGTAAAGCAGTTAGTAGGTCAGTGCTGCCTGTGTGCAGAAGCTTTCCTAGCTCTTAAGAGCTTTTAATTAAAAAGTTTGTAGTGAGTGATGATAGCCCCTTACCTGCACACACGGGCACACAATTTCTCACTCATCCTTCTCAAAAGGGAAAAGGGACTCTAGGATTTCAAAGATCAGATCTGATGGGAAGGATAAAGATTATATAAATTGTATATAAAAATTGTGTGTATATATATGAATTTAAATTTGCTTGTGTTACAGCAGTGATGTCCACAACTACAGCGCATTTGATACATAATAATATTGGCAGCATCATTTCAAAAAAACCCAATATTTTTGGCACCTAATTGAACTGGGAAAGATCACCTGATCTATTAGTATGAAGTTAGACATTTCCTCAATTTAGTGGGTTTTTTGCGCCTACTTAATGAAAATCAGTGCGTATTTCATTCCTGGGAGAACTTCTGAAAAGGCGGAAATGTGGAAATTCTGTTGTTACAGGAGGCTGCAATTGTAGCCTTGTTGATGCAGGGCCTTAATGTTACGTAATTGCATGAGAGTCTGCTTGTATTGCCTAAAGTGCCATTTTCTGGTAAAGTTATTAGCACCAGCTGCTTTCCACCTTTAACCAGACCAAAACCTGTGTTCCTTGCGTAGGAGAGCGAAGTTGGTACATGGGGGTAATAATTCAGCATATAAACTTTCGATGCCTCTAGTAGGTAATAGGAACATCCTCTCCTGTGCTCACAGTTATTTTGGGCAGCTATAACTACTTACCAGAAGGCTGGAAAAAATACTAAAAGGTTAAAACTCCTAAACACATAACTAATAATTCCCTTTTTAACACAGTGCAGTGAAAAATGTATTAAAGCCTATTTTCTAATGGGAAAAGCTCACCTGGCACTTAAGCACTACAGTGAGGTAAGTTGACTACATCTTGTGGCCATGGGACCATGTTTTCTCCTGTAATTTTGTGGGTGAGAGGGAGGAATGTATGATCTTAAGAATCAAACAGGTGCAAGTACGTTGAGCTGTTAGACGAATTTTCTGTGCTTTGCGAAGTGTCATAATTCAAAAATCAAGACTTCTTTCCATGTCTTAGTAAAGGAGACGGCTATTTTACTTCGGTACATGCAAAATGTAGGAGAATGCTTCTCTGTAGCTGCGTCAGTTTGTATTCTGCTCGACCTCAAAAGAGTGAGGGAATGTGCTCTTCAGTATACGTGGTTTATCTGGTGGGAATCTGTCACCACTGAGCTGTCAGACAGCGGGACAGCAGCTTTGCTCGGGTGCTGTGAGGCTTGAGTCTAGGCTGGCTGATTGTTTGGGGAGCGTGCAAGGATTGTGTCTGTGCTCAGAGAATCCCGTGTTTGGCTCTTACACTTTGTTATCAGTTTTGACTTGTGTGTCTCCGTAAATTTTATTTTTCACTGTTATTAAGTACCACATGAAAAAGGCCTTTTGAGCTTAAACAGGATGACTAAGCAGGATATAATTTTTATTGCCATACCATTTTTATCTTAAATCAAGAACCTGTTTCTCTTTCTCTTTGAAGTCCAGGCAGTGTTATGAGAAGATCTTACAAATTGATCCCCAGAAGGAAAACCTATTTAAAGGTAAAAAATGGAAATGTTTACGTTGTCGTCTTATGTTTTCTGATCCAAATGGAACTTAATCAAACCCACTGTTCTGCTCTTTGGAACTTTTAACAGAGTCTCTTCATGCAGCTTTTGATTCCGATTGTTTCTTCTTTAAGTGCTGTTTCCCTCGCTAGAGCTGTGGGTCATTTGGGGCATCTGTTACTAGAAGGTAGTGCTCTCTATGTCATGGAGCTTCATTTTTCACTTGAAATGTGACCATATTGAAACATTTAACTGTGCCATGCTTTGTGTTCTTCTGATTTCCAAGCATGTAGGAACGAAGTAGACTTGGAGGAAAAAAGAATGAAAGATGAGGAGAGAGCAATGAAGGAAGTTCAGTCTGGAACGCTTGCAGCTCTGGCCGTGAAAGAACTGCTGCAGAAACTTGATAGGCCTGACCAGAATATGCTTTACTACACAGGAGGGATCAGACTTCTGACAGAAACCGTGAAGGACTGTAAGTATTTGATGCCAAGTTTCTTGATCATGGGAGTTGTAATCCAAGTAGGTGAATGTAAGTCGAGTAGTTTTTAAAGGAACAGAAGAGCTATTCCTGTATTTAAACCATAAAATCAGCAGTGTTTTGATATTTCAAAATTTACGGCCAGTTGCTATTTACGTATCTTTTTTAGAAATAGACCGATGTTGTAGCTGAGCTATTAAGACTTTCTAAGGATTTGGGTCTCTTAGAAATGTTTTTTTTGTAATTCTCTGTTGATTTGCAAAGCCAGTCTCATGTTTCAGTCTTCCTAAAAAGCCTTTAACTTGAAGTCAGTTGTTCTTTACAGTATCAGGCATGAATTAGAACAGTTTTCAGCATCAAAGCTGTTTCTGCTTCAAGTAGCATTCCTGGAGATTTTCCTCTCTTAAGATAGTTTTTTCCCCCAAAGCTGTTGATCCTGTGACCTTTTCTTTTAACACTGTTGCAGAAGAGCAGGAGTCTGCCTTTGTAATGATACATCAGCCAGATGGATCATAGAGCTGATTTGTTTATCTCTGAATTTTTCAGGCACAGGGCAAACTTTATTTAGAGCAAACAATGGATTCAGTATCCTCAAAGACAACAAGGTTGTAAGACGGTAAGAGCTCTCCAAAGGAAAACAGTAGGGTGTTACAGCATGAGGAGATGAAAATACTGTTTTCGAGAAACACTATCGCCTCTTGAAAAGCAGGTTAAATGATCAAAAGATAATGTAATAACAGATTTTGATGTCTGAATAGACTGACTTGTATCTTACTGTTATACAGAGTGCTCTCTTAGTTGCAGTGAACAGAATTAATGAATTTATCCTTCTGTCTCCTCTTTCTGTACAGTTATACTGTCTCTCATGGTCAGAGCAGGTCTGTAAAAATAAAAACAACAAAACCCAACAAAAAAAAACCCCAAACAAACAAAAAAAAGCAACCAACTTACTATAAAAGAACATCTGAAAGCAGTTGCTTTAAGAATACCTGGTGCTATTAATTGCTGTCAGTAAATTTTCGGCCGTATAGCTCTGTAATGTAACCTGTGAAACTAATCCTGTAATCACGAGGATCATCTCTGCCGACCTGTGTCTTCTGCTGCTCTATTTTCTGGGCTGTTGCTATATTATTTCGGTAATGGAGAAACAAATCTGGCCAATATTTATCTGTACTGATTTATAAACTTTGTCTTTAGAGGGATCCCTTGTCTCAATGTGTATTTGAGTCAGGTTCAGATAGATAGTGGAAACAAGACGTGCAAAAGGTGGGCTCTGAAAATTTTTCACAATGAAGTTGGTTCGCAACAGTGTGATCTGGTTGAATAGGGCAGGAGAGCTATTTTTTAGGTTGTCAGTAAAGCTGCAGAACAGAGACTTCATTAGGGTTCCTCAGTATTTTGGGTGTCTGCTGTAAACAGGCACAAGAGGCGGGACACTTCTAAATCTCCAGAAAGTTTTTATGCCCTGGCTATTCACCCCTGTCAGTGCAGAACTGAATGTATCACCTGTATTGTGCTGTGTAATGCTCGTATAGAGTTTGTGGGTGAGAGTAGAGTAGAGCTGGTAGATCATGAATCTGGTATCGGGGCAGGTCCTCTGGAAGACAAGTCTCATAGTCCTAAAAATGTTCAACCACTGAGCTGGGTGTAGAGTTTATGAGGTTAGGTGTCCATGTGGCAGATCCTCATCTCTGGAGGGCTTTGCTCATTTCTCTAGCCAAAGAGTGAATTGTTTGATTTGTTCTTTGCTGTTTTTACAAGCTCATATTTCTAATTTAGGGGCTTCTGCGCAGAGAGAAAAAGCCCTGCTGAAGTAGATCTGTCTGTTTCTCTTCTCCTCCTTTGGCAAGCTGTCTGCGCTGGGAATGGTAAAACTATGTAATCAACATCAGTCATTGTTAATGCACTGTTCATATGGCGTGAACATCACTTTCCATGAGCACTTTGACTCTTGACCTTGCTGTAAACAAAGTTTCACACGTCAAACACAGCTCTTGGAGTTACGCTTCTAGCTGCAACCACTATTTTGGTGGCTCCATGCATGATGAGGTGGAACTTCTATTTCTTTGAGCATTTTAAATCTACTGGTGGGGTGGAAAGTAAATTCCCTGTGATAATTGCTGCTTGTAACATAACAGTACTTGTGTTGTTCTTTTCTAAGCTGTTATGCCAGCAAAAAGCAGAGTTTTATGCAGGAGCCACTAAAGAAGGCTGAATTCCTTGGCCCTCCTGATTAGTAGTCACTGGGCAGGGAGCCCTTGCCTCTGTTTCTAGGGTATATCCACATAGATGAGAGAGAGGTCAGGGTAGTAAAATGGTGCGGAGTACCGTGTAAGCATTTTGTGCTCATAAATCTGGCATCTCTTTGTGTGAAGAAGCTCTTGGGGCCTGAGAAGCCAGTGTGTTGCTAATGAGAGTAGGAATTCAACCACCAGTGTATGTGTTGAAGTAGTGGAGCTGTGAGGAGATGAGTGGGTGTTCTGACTTACCCTTGCTCTGCAGGAGTGTTAAGCGAGATGAACACATCAGAGTGAGTGAGCACATTTAGTGCATGAAGTAAAGACATTAAACTGTTAAATCAGCACCCGGTGGGGAGAGGGAAGAGTAAGGAGCCTGCCTTTGCATGTGACCTTGGTCTTAGGTCTTATCTTTTTTTTTTTTAGAAGAAAACCAGCGTCTTCTATTGACTCACGCCAATGTGAATGCACAGCTGCCAAAACTGCTTTCTTCTGGGGTACTGGAGATCCAAGAGGAGACACTGGCACTAATTTCTCTTTACACAGAGAATGAGCAAGGGAGGAGGCTGCTGGTCAGACACCAGGACCTAACTGAGTAAGAAAAGCTACTTTACCTCAGGAAAAATTCCATAGTGCCTGGGTTCAGAACTCATTCTGCTAGTGCCAAGGTGACAAGCTTAGAGCGTCTGTACAAGTTTAGTGGCCAGCCCAGCCTTCAACTTTGATGCTTGTGCAAAGAGAGGCAGTGCAGTGGTGGGCATGGCAGTGTTGGATTCAGTGATTTTAAAGGTCTTTTCCCACCGAAATGATTCTATAAATATTGTGAGAGAACGCAGTGTCGGATTGTTGTTCTAACAGCAGCTAGATGACCTGATTGTGTTTGGAGGGCCTAGTATATCCAGCTTGATCAAAACCCTACTGCACACAAAGGAGTTTAAGATCATAAATTGTGTTGGTGCACTTAAAATACAATTTTGTCAGTTAAAGCCAAGTGAGCATAACGTTTGTTTGTGTTTGTGGTTTTTTTTTTAAACAACAGATGGCCGCAGGTTTTGATGGCGTTTGTCAACAACACTGATGCCAGGGCTAGCAGTGCCATGAACATACTATCTGATTTAGCTGAAGATGAAGGGTAACTTACATTTCTTCATTCATTTTTAGGAAGTTGTACTTTGAAATGTACTAAATGAGCTAGTGATAGAGGTCGTTGACCTCCTTTGCTGTGAGGGTGCATTGCTGACTGATGTTGACCTTGTGTTTATATTGCTGTTACACTGACTTTATCTATGATTTTTGTCCAAAGCTTTAAGTGTGGCAAGTACGGCTTTCTTTATCCCCCAACAGGTTCAGAGCCCAGTGTCGTGTCACGATTTCCTTGGGTGTTTTGCCTGTATTCACCCAGTTGCTGGTATGAAAGGTCTCAGTTGCTATATTTCTCGTTTACTTTTGTGTAACAGGTTTTATGATTCCTCTTTCCAAACAGTTGCTCCTATATATGACTTCTCTGTGGCAGAACTATAGTTACCATGTCTGTAGTTCTGGAGGTGTAAGAAATTTGGTTTTGTTGTACGCTTTCCTCAGAAAAATGTTCTCAAGTCTCCAGTCCTTAGTGCTTGGTTTCTACACATTATTAATTTAATATTCAGTGAAAACTCTAGATTTGGTTGTGGATTCCCACTGATAATCTGTCAGGTCAGGATTTCACCCTCAGCTTTGCGTTATGCTCTTCTGAAAGTGACCTCAATCTGCTGTCACCAGTTAGATGTATTGTGTGTTGTTCTGTTTCTTTCTAATCTGAAAGATCAGAGTGAAGAGATGACCTTACGTCACAAGGTAAAGATGCTTAGTGGTTCAGATCCCTTTCCTGGTTATTGTTTATTTAAGCCACAAGCTCAGGACATTGTTGGTACAGAAGCTTGTCCTTAGGAAGAGGGAAGATTACCAGGAAGGTTGATTCTGTTGCCTAACAGCAGATATAGCTGAAAATAAAATGCTTCCACGTCTCCAAATGAGCACCAAGACAATGCAGTCGTTACAGCACTTTTACATTAATTGTTGCTTTTCCCCTTTTGAGCATATCTTACTGGAACTACAGCTGCAGCAGAGACAGTTCTGTTCTATGATGTAATCACACTGTAAGCGGTAGTAGGAAATATTCACAGTCTGAGGCTAGGGACCACAGAATCCAGTCACTTTTTCCCCAAGGCTCTTAAAACATCAGGAGGTTCATTGTGAAACTGAGGGTGACTTGCAAACTTCGGACAGCTGGGATTTAATGTAGATCAGAGATTCTAGAATACCATTGTCCATTGCTGATGGAATAGCAACGTGTGTGTGTTGCTTCCTTGTCGTTTGTTCTTAATCTGTTATTCCACTTTTCTGTTTTTAGGCCTCTGCCAAGCTGGTGAACCAGGCAGCCCTTGCCCGCTGCATAGGCATCGTGGGGAATCTGTGTGCAGATGCCGTCATTCGAATGCAGATGGCCGAGAGCAAGGAGTGCTGGCAAGCCTGCATAAAGCTTGTGGTAAAGAAACTTGGTGGCTTCCTAGAATAGTGTCTTTAGCCCTGTCTCCTATGGAAGTGGTGGCTTTGTGAGCCCCTAAGAGCTCGGAAGCCCTGACTGAGAACCTTCAAATCTAGTAGTTAAAGGTCTCAAAGCAGTCCTTTGTTCACATGAGTTGTGGATGGAGAGTGAGCGGGCCCTTACTGTAAGCAGCCCCGTTCAGGGTAAGGCTGCAGTATGAACTCGGTCCTCAGAAACTAAAGAATTCAGAGAGTGGGCAAGGATCTTGTTAACTGCCTTCACATCTCAAGTTTAGGGTGTGCAGCCCTAGATCCCAAAGTGAAACAAACACAGGAAGGAGTCTGCATCGAAAAGGTGTCGTTAGCTCTAGTGCTCACAGGACACTCTTCCTTTTCGTTTATGGTGCGTCAGGGAAACGCTGCTGCACGATGTCAGTAAAGACATGGAAAGCTGATGAAGTTTGTATTCTGACCCTCTGAGTTGACTGCACTCTTCTCCTTCCTACACAGGATGAGTGCTTTGATGTTAGCACACCCGAATGCCAGGAGTGTTTGTTTGCGGTGCTGGGCCTCATGATAAACTTACTGCTTGAATCGAACGTGATCATCCAGGTATGCAAGATCTGTGAATGTTCTTTGGTAGCATTCTTATAATCGCTTCCTCAGAGACTCAACTGCTTGAGCAGCTAGAGCATCCTTCTCCCTTGTCACTGTAAATCAGGCTGATGCAATTCACCAAAGCAGTACCAGGAGATGCAGGTAGAATCAGTGAGGGAAGGACAGTGGAATATCCTGACCTTGCAGACTGTACAGGGAAAAGGAACTTGGCTATGTCAGATGGATTTAGAACCTTCTTTCACGTGAAGTATGGTGAAGCACTTAAAGGCTGCTAACCTTGTGCTTGGCACATTGCGAAATAGTTTAAAACTAAGATTTCCATCAGGAAGGAAGGATTTTGTAGGTTACATCTTGGTGCTCCTGTGTTAGTAGCTTACTGCCATGTTTCCTGAACTTTATTGGATTCTTTGGTGTGGAGTACTTTGTCTAATGCTTCCCAGCAATCAACTGGATCTGAGGTTTTTTTCACATTGTTATTTCAGAACTTGGCTGTGGACATAAGTGGCAGGTGCATGTCCCTCCTCAGGAATAAGGATGGAAGGATTGTGACAGTAAGTGGGATATTTACAGACTGACAAAAGGCTGTGTTAGCTGACCCGTTCTGAACACTTCAGTGCAAACTGATGCCCTGTGCAAGCCTGTACGTTACACTTTGAAGCTTAAAACATTCAAAATTGTTAATATTAAAGAAGTAGTATACCACATATGTTGTTAATTTTTAAATATTGTTTGGGTTTTAGTGTTTTCTTGAAATCTGCTTAACAGAAGCTCTTCTAAATCATTTGATCCATAAGATGATTTTCAGTATAGAACTCTTTAAAAAAAAAAATTTGATCTAGAAGCAAAGGAGCAAGAACTTCTTTGGGTGTTGAGCAGCTGTTTCTTTTTAAAATTCCTCCAGGTGAATCATATGTAAGAGATTGTAGGCCTATTAATGGTGTGTGACCTCCCACAGACGATGGTTATTTAGGGCAAATGGGTAGGAACCCATGTGGAGTCAGTCTGTTCATGTCTCTGAACTCACATGAACTGTTCTGCTCTGTTTTACTTATTAGCAGCAGTGCTGGGCTGGTTTCTACTAGGAATTTTTTTCAAGCAATAGGCCCTCTCTCTCTCTACAGAGTCTTAAGAAGTGGTGCTGAGTTCAGTTTCCAGTAAGAAAAAAGCAATGTCTGAAAGATTTTCTTTGTATTTCTCTATATTTCTCCTTTTATCACTGTAATTACTTTGGGTCCATTCTGCAAAAGAAAATAGTTTAAAAACTCCTTAAAGTTGTCTGGACAATAACTTTTTTTTTCTTCTCTCACACTGTTTTCTAATTAAGAGAGCCATTGGAGTGCTAAGTCGCATCCTGCCAGCATCTTCCTCAGCGGTGGAAGAAGCAGTTGAACAAGGGTTGGTGAAGAAAATCATCAAATTCTTGAAAGTAGGTTCACTTTATTTCTTCTTACCTCATCCCTTAAGAAAACCCCCTGTGTTTAGCCTCCTTTCCCTAGGAGAAGGACCTGTGCAGTCGCTCTGGCTGCATGTGTCTGTAGCTGTGTTGCCCATTGTAACGGGGCTCTCAAGTTTGATTTTAAGCTTGGTAGCCACGTTGGAGATTGGGCTGCCTTCTCTAGTCCGGCCTGTAGCCCAGCTTTTTCACTTGTTACCGTATGAGCCAGATGCCTGCACAGCTCTGCTTGCAGAGGCCTGCAAGTTCAAGAATCCCACACTGCATGCCTCATTAAAGGATTAAACCTTAAAATTGGTGTCATCTAATTTGGACCATTGAGAAGCAATGGAGCCCTTTCCACTGATTATGAGTGAGTAATGGTTCGAGCTTGGGAGTAATTTTCCCCTAAATAATGCACACTTAATCTGTAGGCACTGTTTAGCTGTGTATCTGGCAGATCCACGCCCAGGCTATTGTGGATTCTACAGATGTGCTGTGATGCAGATAAAATCAGTCTAGGAGAAAGGTTGTGGCACGCAGCTTGGCTTCTGTGACTAGCAAGCACCTGAGGAGTTAAGACTGTGAAAAGAACTGGGCTCTGAAGATTCAGGGAATTTTGTATGTCTGTTGCTGACAGGAAAGAGGTGATTCTTGTGTCATTTCCAGCCTATGTTTGTCTTGAGATACGGACTCTACAATGGTCTGAAGTTGGTATTCAGCCTTAGGCGTGAGGAATACCTAACTATGTCCTGTTCTGTAACCTTGAGTAAGTTGGGGTAGGAACTGTATGTCTGTTTAATGTACACTTTAATCAAATCTAGGCTGGAGGAGAGATCACATCCCAATATGGTATAAAGACTCTTTGCATCTGCACCCAAGGTAACAGACAAGCTCAAGAAGATCTGGTCAAGTCAGATAAAAGTAAGTGACAACTTCACCAATTAGAGACTGAACGCAGAGGTGTAATCTCGGTATCATCCAGTTACTTTCTTCCCCTCTGGAACTGAACTGTTTTCTGAGTAATGTGCTGGCTTACTTCCTGAAATACTGCACAATGAGTGTTTAGCTCTCTGCGTGGATGGAAATAGGCACGTAAGATAATGAGCCTGAGTTAGAGGAGCTGTGCTTAACTCTAGTAAAATGGCTTCGGGTGCTTTTGCAGGGCCAGAAGTATGTACGTTCTTTAGAAAGTACTTGTAAACTGTAACTGAATTGGGTTGTATTTCCTAAAGTTAATATCCAAAGGGAGTTTTTTATTATGATTCTTATCTGATTTCCAGAGCTTGAGACTGTTGACAGTTTCCTTCTATTTGCATGATGGTATTTGGCCTGGTATTAAAAGCAAATGGATATAGAGACAGAGAAATGATATCAGACCAGTTGTCTTAGGATAGTTTTTGAGTATCTTTGCTGTATTTGTCTGGCATAACACTACTTAGATTGCTTTAAAATCCTGGTTTAATTAATGCTAATGTAACTGCAACAGGGAATACTTAAGTTTTATCTAGATGGTGAATCTGTCAAGGAACTGTCATCGCATGTAGTTCAGCTTGAACCCTAGGGATTTCCAGTCATTAACAGCCTCGCAGAGCATCATCTTCCTTTTGTATACCACATATTAGTTTCACTGTCATCTGTAGGTAAAGCTTTTATTTCCTCAAACTATCAATAACGCTTCTCTCTTGCCTTTTTCCAGCAAAATGCTGGGTATTAGTCCTGTAAGAAGTCACTATTTCTTATTTTTGTCATCTCTGCCAACCCAGATGTTGCCCTGTGACTGGGAGCCTGTTGGAATCAAGCTATAGTCCCAAGACCTATTTTATTCTAGCTGAGCCACTTAGTTCAGCTTCTGCACTGGCCACTGTTGCTGTGTGGAGCAGCACTGCTTTTTCAGAAGGTATTAGTGCAGCAGCAAAGGTGGGATGCAATCTGGAAGAAGAGATGGGATGGACTGTGAAAGAAAACCAGAGCAAACTTATATAACCCCTGAGGAAACTTGATGCATGTGAAAGCCATGGCTGTATTTAACTTACAAAGCAGTCTATCTCAATGTTTCTAGGTTCTTTGGCCTGAGATATTGCTGCTGCTAGCGATGCCTCCCAGGAGTTAGGTGAAGACAGGAGAAAATACCAGTCCTGCTTGAACAAGTCTGTGTGCATTTTGTACCGTTAATCATTCCTTCTCCCAGGGTTCAGTGTGCTGCTGAAGCTCTTGGACTCGGAGAATGAAATGATTGTGGGAAATGCTGCTTTCTGCCTTGGGCAGTGCCTTGTAGTTCCTGGAGCAGCAACGTCCTTACTCAATTCCAATGTTGTGATGACTTTGTTGAAACATGCTGGTGGCGATGCTACAAGAACTTCAGTGCAGGAGAATGCAGCAATTGCTCTGGGGAAGCTTTGTGTTGCTGAACCAAGGTATTGTGAAAAATACTATTGTTTTCCTGCACCACGTCGTTCTTAATACACATCCTGAACCACTGCAGAAAGTAGGGGATAATGCTTAGCGTCCAAAAGTTTAAGTACCTTGCTTCTGCTGGAGATCGCAAAAGAGCAGTAGAGAAAGAACTTGCTCTGAGGTTTGCAAAACACTCCACAGATGAACCAAAAGGAAATGCTCTGTTTTCTTACTTCTGTTTATTTGCAATGTCACCTCTTCGAACAACCGTCAAGTATTATTTAGAACATTTGTTTTCCTTTTTGTGGAGAACAGTAGTCTGCAAACTCTTATTTGTCCTGGGGCTTTGGAGGAGTTGTTTATTGAATGTAGCGTTAGATATTCTTGACGATTTGGGCATGGGGTATAGCAGAGCAGCGAAAGCTTAAAGCTTGTATTGTCAATCATCTTATTCCCTTCGTAACCTTTCTGTTTGTCTTTTCAGGCATATTTCTCAACTGCGGAAACTGAATGGACTGGCCATCTTGAACTCCTGTATGAAATATGTGCATAGCACCTGAGGTCTTCAGGAGAGCTTTGGAACATGCTGTTAATGTCACTTGCTGTTGAGTATTTTCTTCAACAAAACTCAGTACATCAACTTTTCAGACCCTTTTCAAAGTGTTTGCTGGTCCAGAGAAGCCAGTGAAACAATATCAATAGAAGTACCAGGAGGAACAAGTTCAGTTATTATGTAGGGTAACACCTGAAATAACACCTTGCATGTAGCTAGTCTTTGCTTTAATAAATAACGTTGCCCTTTGTGACTTGGTTTGCTCCTTGCTGGCTTATTGTTGACCAATGGCTCATCTGGTCTGCCTTGCAGTTTGGGTCCAGTGCTGTGTCTATTAGAAGAAAATGGAAAGACTGTGTGAGCTGTGACCTTGAAGATTCCTTTTTTTCAACCCCATATGCTGACCTCTGGTGGCTAGATTATGATCGAGTGTCACATGTGTGATATCACCTCACACTTTGCTTAAACCTTAAACCTCATACTTACCTCCGTAAATGTGTTGGTCCTAGTTTAGTGACAAGTCATGACAATGAGGTTTGTTTATGAATTATGGGCTCTTTATTTCAGTAGTGTTACCCTTGCTGTCTTTGCAAATTTAATGGTGTCCCTCGATCCTTTACTTTTGTGTGGTGTAGAAGAGTAGCTGACCTACCTGATATGAAGTACTTTCTCATGGCCCCTTGTGTTCATCTGTAATCTCTGCAGTTACTCAATTTTTGTAAGCGGTAGCCCAGGCCATTCTATGATTCTATGATAACATAAATGGTATATCCTTCTAGCATCTGTACTTTCTGGAGAGGTTGAAAATGAATTATGACTAATTGCAAGTGTAGTTTGGAAAGAAGGGCAATAACACGTTGCTCTCCCCTCCATGTGAGGGTGTGCAGGCCAGTCATGTTTGACTTTGAAATGGCTCTTCAGTTTGCCTCCTTGACACCTGTGGGTGTCTATTCTGTGTGTAATCTTGTCTCTTCAGAACACAAGCTGACAAATTAGATATCATCTCCTTTTCAAAGTAGCAGCTGAATCATCTTCCTGCTTCAGAAGAAGGAAATTCTCTTGTACCTGTTTTTTACCTTCACCCCAAACCACACAATTGATTAAGCTGCTAGCATGAAGTTACACCCTGCTGAGACACGTATGTAACACATGCTGTGTGTAGGGTTCACATCCAAATAAGTACTACTCTAAACCTGACAAATGCCAAGCATTGTCTTAAGGAAAACAGTTACTGAATATTGCATTTACAGAGGCAGGATGTCAGAGGGGAACAGCAGGTATAGTGTGTCACCAGAAAATTACAGGAGACTTGAAATGATCTTAAAAGCTAAGGATGTTTCTTGTTTTGTGACTGACAAGCTAGGTTTCGCTTCATGGAACCTTTCACAAATCAGCTGTTATTGGCCCTGGAAGAAAATGGTGATCAGCTAAGAGAACTGCTTCGAACTTCTTTCTGCAAATGATGTTTGAGAACTGAATTGACCTCCTCCAAAAGAGTTACTACTGCAGAGCTGTCGTGAGCATGCCGGGTTACCAGCAGCAACAACTGGGGATGGGGAGTGGACCCGAGCAATCCCGCAGCTACAGAAAGGGCATTGAGCTTTTACAAGCTGTGGTCCCATTTGAAGAACAAAACCTGCCAGTAGATCCTAGTCAGGAGTCACCATGGGTTTATGGTAGCATCTTTATACTTGTCAGGCTACTTTTGGTAGCATCTTTATACTTGTCAGGCAGCGGATTTTGTGCTTCAGGATTCTATCTTTGACAGGTATTCAGGTAGTATAACTCATGAGAGTCGGTGGCAAGAGACCCGTGCATTTTCAAGGGTAAGTCATTTGCAGAGACTGAAGGTACTAACTGTTGTTTCTAGTAGAATTATTTCTTTAGTTATAATTGTAAAGTTTCATGCTGTTTAGTCTTAACAGCAGCAGGTCTGGTATTCATGCTGATGTATTATGCTGCTTCTGGTGTGTCTGTCAAACAACATGGTGTGGGTTGAACTACAGATCACAGACTTTAATCGCAGTGCCTAGGATGCGAAATAGCGTACCCGTTTAAAGCCAGGGAACACGATAATACAGACTTGGCCTATTAGCCTTGTGAAGACAAGACCAGGCAATGGCTAGACTGGAAGAAGCAGACCACAACTTGGAGATGTGGAACTGCTGGAAACAGCCTTCTTGAAAGTGTTCAGTGTGTTAGCTAATGGGACAAATCACTGGTGATGGTTTTAGACAGGGGCCCCGTGTATCAGGTGCTCTGCAAATACCAGTCAGGATAATTTTTCTTTCCCAGACATCTTACAGAGTGCAAAAAATATGAAGTGGCCTGACCTTGGTTGCTCCATTCAGGTATGTGACACAGCTGGGACTGCAAATGATACCTGTCAGCGTGTAATCTTGTATTATCTGCTAGACTGTGCTTTATTGCTTTGCTGATGGGTGGATAATGGTTTATTGTTATTTCCCTCAAGAGCACTCACCTTGTCCTTGGTGTCTTTTGCAGTGCTTTTCTGAGCTGTTATTATGCTACTTACCTGACTAGCTCATTTATTAATGTGTTATGTCCACTGTGCTCACCACAGTCATGGCTAGGTAATAATGTTCTCTTGTCTCCTTAACTTGCATTGCTCTAGATTTCCTGTTCCCAAGAGTTTCGAACACTGTTTGTGTACATATGCAGGTGGCTGGCAGTAAAAAGATGCCTGATATATACTGCTTACGGTCTTCAGGTGAGTATTTGCAAGCACACTATGGCCTTAGAGTTAAAAGTAGAAGGGGTGTAACTGCTGAAGAAACCTCTGGTCTCTTCTTTGGTTATTAGGAAAGCTTAAATTGTGTGCTTGCTAAGCATTCGTTGTTTTGTGTTCTTTTGTTGCAGCTCTTATTCTCAAAAATGATAAGCCAGGCTGCTCTGAGCCAGATGAGGTTAGTTGCTGTACTGTAATCTGCTTCGCTTTTCTCTGCCTCTCTTGAGTTAAGAACGCGCTCTGCCAGCACTTTCTTGGCCTAGGGAAGGAAGGATCCAGCAGGCTTGATAGAGTGATAGAAGCAGCACCGCCAGCAGCCCTCCTCTGTGGCCTAATGCTACCTGGAGGGTCATGGGGAGAGAATGTCCATCTTACTTGGGCTCACAGGGCCAAACACCTGCTGAAATGGGTTGCTTTAGTGCAGTGCCTCAGTCTGGGATCAAGACTGATCCCTCTCTGTATTTGTCTTGGCACAAACTGGCAAAGACTTCAGACCCTTACGGGATAGAAGCAGAATTACAGATTTATGGAATTACACAACAGTTCTGTTGGAAGAGACCTACAACTGACCAATTCAGGGCAAAACAAAAGCTCAAGCACGTCAAGGGTGTGGCCAAATGCCTTTTAAACACTGATAAGCATAAGGCATCAACTACCTCTCTAGGAAGCCTGTTCTGGTGGTTGACCATGCTCTCGACTGAAGAAATGCTTCCTAATGTTAAGTCTGAACCTCCTCTGATGCAGCTTTGAGCCAGGTGCTATTGCTGGATACCAGGGAGAAGAGCTCAGCACCTACCTCTCTGTGCCCCATCCTCAGGAAGCTGCAGAGCAATGAGGTTGCTTCTCAGCCGCCTTTTCTGCAAGCTGTACAAGCTCAAAGTCCAGAGCAGCTCATTGCAGGATGACTTCCAGCCCTGTCACCAACAGGTGCCTCTTCTGGAGGCATTCAAGGACCTTCCCATTCTTCTCTGATGGTGGAGCCCAGAACTATGCAAAGTACAAGGTAGTGTTTTAACTCTTTCTTCAGAGATAAAGAGCTGCCTTGCATAGGCAACCTCTCATTTTTACAGTCACGTTTTTCCATTGTTGCCACGTGTGTGTGAACACACTCTCTTATTGTTAAAAATCATTTGATTCCAGTTGCTGCGAGTTTTTGGTTTTTTCTAAATTTGGAACAGATTATTGGTTACTGTCTGGCCTAAGATCTTATAAAGTAACCCAACACTCTGTCCTTCCAGAAGAAAACAGCAAATGCCCCTTGCTAAGAGGCAGACTCCTTATCAAGCTGCTTGCTGCCTGAATATATTATCAGGATGACTCAGGAGCTACTTCACAAAATGCAGGAAACATTCCCCATCTTTATGCTGATTGCAGCTGGACTATTGGATTTATCTGGTGAGTGTTGTGTTTAGTTCTAATCTCAGTTGCTGTCTTTGCCTTTTCCTCCGTTATCAGTGAGCAGAAAAACACTGCTAAATATTGTGCCATCAGTCTGAGGCGTGTGACGACGAGATGGAGCCACTTCTCTCTGTGCAGCTGTGGTGTAAGGCTCAGGGTTTAGTTTAAATGGTTTCTGTGGTGGGAGTATTAGTGGCCCTGAAGCAGGTCATAGCTGTACTACTGAGTTTGTAATGCTGTCACACCTCAAGTGGGTTCCTAGGGCTGCAGTCCCTCGTTGCAGGGAACCAGCCAGTCTTTGCGTTTCACTTACTGTGTACCTGTGAGCCTACCCTGCAAGCGTACCCAGCGTTAACTTGGCTAATGAGAGCAACCTTGAGACTTCAGGCACACTGTTCTCTTCAGTAAGGATAAACTTGGAGGGGATGCTTTTTAAAGCATTTTCCACCTCATTAGTAATTCTGTTCTTCTCAAGTGTTTTGGTTGTTTGCTGTGGTGGGGTGTTTTTAATTAGCTTATCTCCCTGCGAGGTGTGTTTGTGGATAGTTACAAGACCTTGATTCAGTAAGTGCTTGCCGATCACTTGTGTTGTTTTGCTGAGTTGGGACTGAACCTTGTGTGTTTCAGTGGTTTCTACAAAACCACAATTCAAAATATTTTCTAGATTTAACATACCAGTTTCTATAATCTGTTAGCTTCCTCTGCTTTTTTAGCAATATATCAGTGTTTTGGGTTACCTTCTATCAGCATTACACGTGGACGCCAACCCCAGGACTTTAATCTGAAACAAAACTGTGGAGACTATACTTTGCTTTTGTCAAAAACCACAGTTTAAAAGTGTAACATTTAAATGCGTAATCACTTTTGGAACTTTTAGTTACTTTTTTTCTTTTTTCCTAGCAGGTGCCTAAGGTGCCTTGTTTTAAGGTGCCTAAAGTTTTCCAAGAAGAATGTATGTCAATGTTGTACTCTGTGACTTGGAAAGTGTCCTTGGGAATGTCAGCTTTCTGAATGTGAATACAGGAAAAAGTAAAATTTGTGGATAAAACAATACCCTTTTAGACTGTAGGTCTGCCTCTTTGAATGTCAAAGTGCTTTTGATTTGAAAAGTTAAAAGTAGAGAAGTTACTGTGTGTCACTTCCACAAAACAAACCAGATTTGTCCTGCCTGATCACCCAGTATGAATTGGGAAGCTCATCACTGGACTGGGATATGGGGGGTGGAAGAGTGGTTGAGGAGAGCCAGGTAAGTGAGCTCACTCATGCACATATTAATCTTGCTTTGCTGTTAAAGTGCCACCAGCCTGTCCTAGGGCAACCTGAGAGTTTCATTTTCCCCTCCATCTTTGGCTGATGTTTACATCCTTGTACAATTGAGATAAAGGGTTCCTTGCTGGTTGGTTAATGCTTTGCATCAGTACAGTAGGAGCATGAAGTGTAGTCCTTCACATGACACTGAATATAGCAGAGAATCGGATACGGAGCAGCTGTGTGTAAGAGGAGCAGTGCCGGAGCTGCCCATCCTCTCCCCTCTGCGGTTCTGAATGGAGCCACTGGGCATTTAAGTTTCTGCTTCCTGCTCAGCCTGTCGCAAAGCACTGCTGCAAGCTGTTAAAACTTCCTGTACAACCGAATAGGCAAAGGGCTTGTTTTCTGTTCACTAGGTGCCTCCAGGAACGAACATGGTGTCAGTGAAGTAGCAGGCCTCAGCTTTCCTGGAGAGGCCCAACCAAGAACTGAGAGCAGCCCGGGGCCCAGCGAGGTGTTTTCTGTTACAGAAGAGGGCTCAGATGAGGTGACCTTTAATTTTCAGAGTCCAGCAATTGATCCTACCGGTGAAGTGACAGCTGACATTGCTCCTGCCCATACAGAGACAGCCGCAAAAAGAGCAGCCGTGCTGCCTAAGCAGTTGGTTGGGAACTTGGACGTGCCTGAACAACTGCACACAGAAGCAGCAGCTTTAGAACTCAAGGATGGACAGATGTTTCCGAGCAAGCTTTTGAGTAACAGAAGCATGTCTGTCTCCACACAAGAATCACAGCCTACCGCACATCCAGAAAAGCTCAAAAATTCACTGCGAGGAAAACCAGAAAATATTCCTGAGGATGCTTTCAGTCCTACCAGCATTAGCGATGGGCTGCCTCAGCCCTTTCTCAGCAGAGGGACACATCAAGACTCCCCTGAGTTTACAGCTGTCTCTTCTGTTCCTGTTATCAAGCAGGTGAAGGTGCCAAGTACTGAAATGTCTCTTCTGGCTTCAATGGTCAACTCTCATCCTCCAAGAAAAGAAACAGCAGCATCTGCATTTCCCACTGGAGTTAAGACTGCACGTGAAAGTGCAAGGGTGGATTGGTTACCAACAGGAGTGCCTCACGCTAGCAGAAGGCCAAACGACAGAAACCTACAAGTTCAGCCTGATGGCAAAGCTGGTGTGACACTTGCATACCTGAAGAAGACCCAGACTGTGGATGCTAAAGTTACAATCTCTGCATTCCAACAAAAGCCAGCTTCAGGGGACCTTGATAGAGTTTATTCCAGAATGGCACAGACAAGTGCTATTCAGTTTTCCCCTGTTTTGTCTCCAAAGCTGGAAACAACAGGCAGTAAAGCCAGAAATGTGACAACAGCTGTAATAATTAGTTCTGGAGACCCAACCCGCTTGCCTGCTCTTCAGACATTCCCACAAGACAAGGTACATTCTTCTTCATTACTGATGCGTCCGGAAGCTCTAGGTCATGATGACTTCCTTCCACCTCTGTTTCGAGGGCCCACTAGCACAACTGATAGACAACACCCACTCTCCTTGTCTCAGACTCTCAACTCTGCAAAGCAACATGTTTATCGAGAAGCAAAGGAGAGTGGTCAGGAAATGGCAGTTCTAGTTTTGCAAAGAGATACTGATCGTCGGACCATAACAAGTAAACCTGAAAAATCCAGATGCCCTGACAGCTCACAGTCTTCTGCTAATTCATCCTCGTTGAGCCAGCCATGGATATCCACATTTAAACTTCCCCAAACTACTAAAGAACTAAAAGGAGTAACATCTGCCCTCTTGCCAGGTATGTCTACATTTAAGAATGCAGCCCTTCAAGCTGTAAGCACTTCTGATTCTGTTCATGCAGAGCTTCAGCCACCAGGTATGTCTTTTCCTACTTATGTTGGATTGCAGCTAATGGGCATCCCCACCCCTGCTGAGAAAAGGCTTCGCATATCAACTTCATCCACGTCTACTGGTTCTGCCTTTCGAGTTCAAGGCATTTCTGCCCATCCTGTATCTCAGGAAGCCTTCCCTATGATGCTACAGATGAGCACAGTGGAAGACTCCAAGAGAAAGAAAAGCCTCCCCCAACAGACAGGTAAAACCGTTTCTCCCCCACTGACTCCACAAGCCAGCCTGGTCCCCAGCCCCTCTGGACTGTATGGCAACAGGAACCAGAAAGTTTCTCAGCAAAGCTTTGCCCCTTCAGCCCCCCAGATCCAGCAAGGTGCCAGTCTGGCAGCTTTTGCTTCACTCCATGCACAAGGAAGCCAGTCCAGCTCCACAACAGCGCATCCTGAAGCAGTGGTGCCCAGTGTTCCTGATGAGATCCCAGCACATCTGGCAGAAGCACTACTGCAGCAGTTTGGTATGTCACATGATGGAGCTACCAAAAACCTCAGTGCCTTTAGAGGTGATCATCTTGCAATGCTACCATCATCCCCATACTTGTCCTTTCTGCTTAAAAGCACTAATGGCATGATATGCCTGCAGCCCATGCAAGATTCCTCTCTACTTACAAAATTCCCAAATATCAGTGTTGGGGGTCTGGTTTCCATTCAGCAAATACTGACATCAAATTCTTTAGCACTGGACCTTCTAAAATTACAAAATCTGAGTCCTTCTAGCTTAATTCTGGTCAAACCAGTATTTATCCTTTTGGCCACCGACAGAGCAGATTTACCCATGCTGCCCTCTCTGGAGAGTGAAGAAGACCACAAAACCCCTCTCTTGTTCACAAACAAGCAAGATCTGAATTTGGGTACCCCTGAAAGCAGCCATGGTATTCCAGTGAGAACTAGTTTCTCCTATTCCACAGGTCTGAGACCTGAACCTATTCTCTCCACTGCATCCAACAAACAAGGAGAGACAGCAAAAGTAACTTCTTGGCCAGTGCTAACTAATCCTAACTACACAGCCCTCACTAGTTTGTTTCAAGCTGTTACCTCACCATCAAATCATTTGCTGGATGCACGGACAGTTGGCACTAGAGTGCAGGCCTTGCATCTGCACAGGCCGCCTGAAGACATGCAAGTACCTGCTCCTAGTTCCCAAGAGGCCAAGGGAATTGATTTGCTTTTACTGAAAAATATATTAGCAGAGCCTTTCGCCTCCACTGTGTCACCCTTAGCCGTGACTGCACATCATAGCCCCCGTATTTCCCCCAAAGTATTTTTCACTGCTGGAAAGCCACATTCTTCTTCTGTAATTCCTTTACGGGCAGCAACAGGCCTCCCTGATTTTCAAACACCTGCCCAACCTTCATTTGCTATCCCAGGGACTGTAGATGAGGTTCAGCACAGTAAGAAACTAATGCTGGAAACTACTGGCCACCGCCAAGGCTTAGTGACCACCCCTCCCTCTCTCCACACACAGTGCACAAAGTGTTTGACGTTGCGCTCACCTAGAACCGTAAAATACCACTTAAAGCTGTTAACTTGTCGTGCCGTTGCAGTCCACATCACAAAGTCTCTCAAGTGCTGAGTCACTTCAGAGGCTGCCATCACGAGTTCAATTTGTACCCAGTACATCATCATTTCCAGCTGGAAATGGTCACAGAGGTTCATCAGCAGGCACCATGACCAGTTCACGAGGCAGCAGTCGTGCCGTTGCAGTCCACATCACAAAGTCTCTCAAGTGCTGAGTCACTTCAGAGGCTGCCATCACGAGTTCAATTTGTACCCAGTACATCATCATTTCCAGCTGGAAATGGTCACAGAGGTTCATCAGCAGGCACCATGACCAGTTCACGAGGCAGTGCTGTGAGTGCTAAAGCAACACAAACCCACACACCTTCTGTAAAACGAGATCTCGGTAAACATTTGGAATTTACTCCCACTGTGGCTAAGCCCTTTATAATGACAGAGCCACTAACAATAGCACCAGCACCTACTACATTTTCAAAGGTCCAGATGAAAGCAACAGTTTCTGAGAAACTTCTGGCTGTTCTTACCCATCCAGGGATGTATACCAACTCTCCTGCAAGCCCACCTTCACCTGTATCTATACATGTTCCCCTGCTATCAGCCACGAAGCGTGACCAAATCCATGGAGTCCCTACTAAACTGTTCTCACAGGCCCGCATGGGAGAAAATACAAAGTCAGCCGAAGGCAGCACGAGTGCAAGGAAAATAGGAACTGGGGATTTCCTGGGAACAAGCCCGTCTCTGTCTGCCATTTTTAACACAAGGACACAGCAAAATCCCATAGCAATTCTTGGGAGTGAGGTTGTTATAACCCCAGTACATCCCTCTGTGTCTGCAGTATCTTTTACTGCTCTTGAGAGACAGCCTAAATTGGCCCAGACCACATCACAGCCTCCATTAGCGGTGACTTCTCTCTCTGCTGTTAAGAAAGAGTATATCACTGCTTCACTTACAGACAAAAAAGGGTTTCACTTGCCAACACCAGCTATCCGATCTGAATCAAAGGTGGCGCTGCCTACAAGTGCCACAGCGAGCAAATTGCCTGTGGTCTCTACATCAATGGGCAAGAGTGAGGACATGTTAGTAAAAGGAGCTGCAGCCGCCACTAGCCAGCTGCCCACTCAGGCACCCCCGTCTTCATCACATCAGGCATCCGTACGCCATCCTTTGGAGAAGATGTCACTGGACGACAACACTGAACGCGAGAATGGTCATTTAAGCCCTGATGCTGTTGTGCATACCACTGGGCCAACCACATCAAAACCACTTTCTCTCTCTGCTAATAAGCTTGGAAATAAGGTTCCTAATCAGTCAGCTGTCTTCAGTAAAATATCTCTTGATGATAAGGACATGCTTCTAACTCAAGAGTTAGTCCAGCTCCTTCCAACCCCAGAGAGCCCCTCGTATTCTTCTGGGAGTCTCGTAGTGCTTACGCCAGAGGGGAATTCTTTGCTGGGTATTGCAAACACTGGACAGACTGAAAGGCTGTTCCTGAACGCAGAGGCGGAGGAGACAGTTAGAACAAACAAAGTAACTGAAGAAGGTGGCTTAGTAACTGTTCTAACACTGATGGATTTGGACCCCAGCGCACTGCCGAGTGGATCACATCAGAGGAGGGCTTTGCAGTCAGATGCTGCCATGCTGAACGGGTAATTATCTCAGTGTAGTTGCTGTTGAGTATTTATGCTGCAAGGTTTAAGGAGAGGGATTAATATCCAAATTGGTTCAACAACACGGATATCCTGCAGAGAGGCAGGATGTGGTTCTGTTCATGGGAGGCTCTGTTGTGCATGTTTGTTTGTTTGAAGTTACCCTTTGGTTTCACCTAGGAAACTCACCATAATGCCACTTTATTCCTAACAGGCTGTGGAGCCTAGCTGGGCCTTAGCGCTTTTTTTTTTATC
>NW_009714336.1:0-3842 GCF_000703405.1 Apaloderma vittatum | reverse complement strand
CTTTCCCTAAAGCCTTGCAGTCGTGAGTGATGATGTCTGTGGCTCTGGTAACTACACTGTGCAGATGAGCTTGCGCCCTGTAGCAGAAGTGAGCCCTTCAGTCGAAGGGTCTGCACCTTCCCGAGAGACTTTCCTGGCCTTAATCACTGTGCAGAGCAACAGCAGCCAGCCCGCCCTCCAGATCCGCTCGTGTTGCGTGACCCCTTCTGCCAGCCCCAGAGGACCAGGCGCGACGTGCTGCCTATTCCACAGGTCAGACACGGGGCGGGCACGGCTTCACGCTGCTCTTTGGGCTGAGACTGGGAATGGGCTGGTCCTTAGAGGTCCCTGTCTCGTGTGTCCTGTGACTACAGTCTGATCTCTTTGGAGATCAGCCTAATTTCAAAGCAGTGAGAACAACCTTGGGGAAAAAAATTCTCACCCTTTGATTTATGTAAATCAGCTGTCCCGCTTCTCCACACTATGCGGTCACAGATGTCATGTTTACAAAATCCTCCCGCGCTTTGTTCTAGGGGATGGCACAGCCTAGGAGCAGAGCAGCCCAAGGAGCCAGACTTTTCCACAGGCCGCTGTTTTACCATCAGTGTTTCATGGCTGTTCTTGGCTAACCTGCCTGGGCAGCACAGGGAAATTAGAGGATTTGTTAATTGGTGTTTGTAAGAGTACTGGGGCCTGAAATGTGCATTAGACGTGCTGCATGTTACTGTCATCAGTGAAAGAGCTTTCTGATTTGCCTATATCAGCTATAGCAGGAGATCACCTCTGCAGCGCTTCTCAATCTGTCTTGATCAAGGAATGATTATTGCACTGTAGCAGCCATTTTAGTGATTGTAGCAAAATCAGCCTCCAAGAAATAATTCAGCTGCTCTAGGACTGTGGCCTCCACAGTAAGGATAGGTAGAGCTTGTGATACCGACATTTTCTGAAGTTTTGTTTAGCCCTGACTCTATAGATGCAGGCTTAGAACTGTGACAGCAGACCCCCTCTTCCCTGCCTTTAGTCAAGGAGAGCTGGAACTTGAAACTGTTTGCCATTTGTCCTTGCCAGGTTGCCATTTCAATGCAGACACGTCCAGTTACTGCAGAGCAACAATTCCAGAGCTGCTAGCTTCACCATCCAGATGTTCCAGATGCTGAATCACTCCGTGGCCTATTTGCACTGTGAGCTTAATGTCTGCCCGCATGGCAAAACAGAGTGTCAACAGGTACCGGAACAAGTCTGTCCTGACTGGTCTAAGGAACTTAGATGCCGTCAGTATGCTTTCAGATGTTTTTCATGTGTCTTTCCCAGGACTGCTTTGAAAGTGTGGAGCCACTTCTGCAGCCAAGTGACAGGAACAGCTATGGAAACCCGCACAACCTGATCTCCTTTGGTCCAGTTTTGAGAACAAACAACAGGTTTCTGTATAAACCTGTGGAAGGTGGGTCTCCTGGGTTTTCTTCTCTCTTGCAGAAGTTTCTGTTCAACTTTTCCTGCTCCAAGAAAAATAATAGACTTTTAACAACTTTCTTGATGGCCATCTGGTATGACTAGATTATATCCCAACAACTCCTCACTTTGTCTTGGCCTTCTTAAATCCCAAACATCATGGTTAATCAGTATCAGATCTGATGGACTTGCAGCCAGGAGACACAGCCAAATGCATCCTCTGCAGGACTGAAGCTTAGCTGAAAAGAATTTCCCTGGATGTTGTAGTCTTCTGGTGAAACAGGTTGACTGATGATGAGGAACGCCATTAAAATAATTGCGAGAGGGATTCACTAATTCTTTTATTCAAAGGGCTGGGTTTTAGGTGAAATGAGATGGGAGGCGACAAGGTATAGGGACCTCCTTTTAAATGATTTTTTCTGTAACCTTTGCAGGATTTAGAATGAAAGAGCAAGGCAGTCATTTTTTGTACTGAGCTAGGGGAAGATCCCGCATATTTAGAAGTGTAGTTATCTGGTAAAGCAAGGAAACATGATCCACAGGTAACTGGACAAAAATCTAACTTTAGAACATTAAGTGCAGGAAGAGATGGGTCATGAGTCAGGAGTGTCTTCTGTTTTGTTTTTGTTCATAGGTGAAATATAGCAGCTGGTTAACGTTAATTAGATGTCATCCAGCTATTAGAAAGAAGTGGCACTAAACCTGATATAGCGTGAGCATGAGAGACTTCTTAAATCCAATGGCACCCTCCCCGAGAGTCACCTAATTTCTTGTGTCTTTACTTGTTCTTTTTTATGCAAAGAATATTTACTGCCAGGATCTTATGGCAGAAAAAGGTGGTGTCTTTGAAAAGACACTGTTCCGACTACTCTATGGAAAGAAACTTTAACCATACCTCCCTGGCATGCTATGAAGATGAATGGGAGTTTAACCTTATTTCTTCTCCCTCCCTCTCTTAACACTTTTCACTGCTTGATTACTCCTTTCTTTAATTCCAGGTCCTGATTCTGCCCTGCTGGTACCCATTCTGCTGGGATCCCTTACTGGCTTTGCTGTCTTGGGCAGTGCTTTCATAAGCCTTTGGCTGCATCATAAACAGAAAACCAAAAACATACGTTGTCCACAATTTGGAGAAGTCCATGACCCATGAAATAAAAGCAGCTGACTCTTCCTGCAGACCCCACACCACTGCTACAATCACCAGAAAAGCAACTGATTTTGCTTTGCACACTGTATTGCTTCTGTAGAGCTTCTGCGGAGCCAGGGAGAAAGATACCCAATCTCTGCTTTAAGCATGTCTCCTCCCTTTCTTTCCTTCTGCAGAGTAGAGAAAGAATTGTAGTAGGGGCCCATCTATAAGGGAGAGCAGAGCTTAACATGCAGGATGTGCAAGCACCAGCACACAGTGTGGTCACAGAAGTAGGAAAGCAGACAGGAAATCAGGAGGCAGAAGAGCCACATGAACTAAAGCACTGTAGACTAGAGCCACGCCAACGAGGAGAAAAGGTCATAAGGAAAAACGACAGACCCCAAGTTTATTGATTGCAAATGTGCACAGGACCCAAGAGCTCCAGAGATTCAGCCACTCAGCTTTACGGCTGGGGGGAGGTCAGCCACCGCTTTGCAGCAAAATATCCACAAGCACGTTGGCAATGAGAATTGACAACTGTCTTTGGGGGCAGGTCAGGAACTGTCATCAAGCATGTCAGATGTTCAGCATTCATCTTTCAGTGTTGGGGAACGCAAGCGTCTCAGGATGAGGGGATTCGGAGTCATTGAGGTGGCGGTGATCAGCAAGCACCCTGGAGGTTGGTCAGCAGCAGCAACACTTTGCCCTCTTTTTTTTTGGTGAATAAGCCAGGTAGAGGGGTATGCCAGCTGCTGTGGTACGTCTTTCTACCAGTTTGCAGATGTTTTGTTGGCACGATAAAGCTTTTGAGTGTACTAGCAGAATCTTGTTACTGTCTTGGCTTTCCTTCCAGCTCTGCAGTGGATGGGGTGGGACGCCTCATCAGCTGAGGACAGAGCAGCACAAGTGCTGGCACTGGCCAAGTTTCCTTGAGTGATGATCACTCTTTGAAGGCAGAGACTCTCCAGGGGTGTCAGTGTACAGGCTATGGGTAACTGCCATGTGCCTCTTCAAGTGTTTTCTCTTTGTCCACCCCATTGCTAGGTGGGTGTCAGGTGAAACAGTCGTATCCATCCAGTTAATCGACAGTTTCCAGCAGTCAGAGACCGGACGGAAGAGCCTCTGCTACAGGCTGACCTTTCAGTCCTGTGACAAGGCACTGAGCTGGCAGGAGGTGGCAGAAATGCAGCTGCGCTTTCGGAAGGAAATAAAGCACCACTTGCGGGTAACTCTGGTACTGCCAGTACAGTAACTGCCTTGTATGAGTGGCAGCTCTGTGGAGCAC
>NW_009714335.1:0-17903 GCF_000703405.1 Apaloderma vittatum | reverse complement strand
TTCTTCTTCTCTTCTCTTCTTCTCTTCTCCTCCTTCCCTCTTTTTCCTTTTCCCCTTCAATGGCCTAAACAATCTCAGTAAAACCTCCTTTCATAGGATTATGAAATGGCTAAATCTTCCAAAATTCACTTTCCAAATGCAAAGACTTGAGGCTTGATTTCAATAAGGACAAGATATATACGTAAGCACATACCACAGCCTTATTAGAGCATGCAAGAGCACACAGAAGCGGGAGCCCTCACCCTGGTTTTAGCAGGGTCCTACAAGGTTCAGTCGCTGAGCTGATACTTTGTCATCGATAACCTGGAACTAACCAAAAAAAATGTTGCTGATACAGTTTGTAGATCACACGAAAGCTTAAAGAGTGGTAAATGTAAAAGACAAGACAGATAGCAAGAGGGATTTTTAACTGTTCAGTAAGGTGAACAAATTCAAATGAAATCCATTTTACTGATGACAAATGAAAAGCTTAACAACTGGGAAGAACCTGGGCCATGTTTGAAAAGTGCAGGACCATATTCTTCACAACAGTAGCTCCAGAAAAGATTTAACTCCAGAAAGCATAGTTCAAAGGGAACTGTGAGTGTGATACTGGAAAAAAACAGTGAACAGGGATCTTAATTCCCCATACAGCACAGGTGAGATTGCTATCAGACAGAGGGGAAGGCAAAAAAAAAGCCCCAGGCTGCAGAGGTAGACCAGAATGAGCTCTGGAAACAAGAAGAAAAATGTTTTACAGAAAGGAAAAT
Source organism: Apaloderma vittatum (assembly GCF_000703405.1). Classification (NCBI taxonomy): domain Eukaryota; kingdom Metazoa; phylum Chordata; class Aves; order Trogoniformes; family Trogonidae; genus Apaloderma; species Apaloderma vittatum. The sequence continues at coordinate 17,154 of NW_009714335.1, read as the reverse complement.
CCTTCCAGCTTATCAAAAAGGAAAGTGGTGACCTGATTATAATAGCTCTCTCAGGAGAAAATCCCACAGACTAAAGGGTTCTTTAGTTAAGGAGGAAAAAGCATAACAAGCAGCTGTGTACTGAGCCAAAGCCAGATAAATTAAAACAAGAAATAAAATACACAAAGTTTAATAGTCGAGATGATTAACAAACCAACAAAAGAAGCAGTGGATACACTATTAATGTCTTCAACTCAAGTATAAACATCTTTTTGGATATGCTTTATCTAAACATAAGTTATTGAACTCAATAGAAAGGCTGTTGGGTGAAATTCAAAGGCTTGTGAAATACAGGAAGTCAGAGCAGATGATCTAATGGGAATATTTGCAAAGACTAATCTTAGCCTCAGGATACTAGTCTCCTTGGGTTACCTCGTCAGTCAATAGAAAGTTTCCTTGTCTCTGAATTAGACAAAGAACAACTTTAGTGCTCCGATTTGCCCCTCTCCAATGAGAGCTTGCCTCTCTCCACTGGCTGCAGAGAAAAACAAGTTTAAGGACGTGAGAAATCATTGGAGTTTTTCACTAAAATATTGCCAACCTAAAGTATAAAACTACAATTTTATTAAGTGTTTGGGGAAGAGCTTAGTGGGTGAACTGTGGGGAGGGCTGTGACAGGGATGAGGATATTTCTCTTTTCACTAATTAACCCTTGATAACTTTATCTAATTATGCTGGCAGCTACAGCTGAGAAATTGCCATCTATGGCAAAAGTCTGAAGATTAACATGACACTTCTTTCCCACCCCCTACTTTAGGAAATCTCCATTTTTCCTCTATTCCTCTCTCATTTTGGAGACCATAGACAAGCAACAGATCCAGAAACATATTTGGTGGACAGCAATAAGCTCCTGGCCAGAGGGCAGCTGGAAGAATTTATCCTGCCTCTGCTTCCTATTTTCACTACTGAAAAGGGCAAGAGTTGTCTTAATTCTTACCTTATCTACCTCATCTAATAAATATGGCTATGTATTTGGTATTTATTTTAAACTGTGGTACCTCCTCACCAGAGAGGCCTATCTTCCTACCCTACTGTTAGCCTGTGTGCCACCCTTATCTAGATTGTACCTTCTTGTCTTAAACATTGTAGATTGCTGACTAATTGCCAGAAAGTACATAAACACCAAAATGGAAAAGCTAAACTGCCTATGAACTACAAAGAGTTGCAAAACTTTTATTCAGTGCAGTTTCTAAGACAGTTTTCATACATGAATGAAAGGAAAAAGTATGCCACTACAGACTTGCTATGCTGAATATTCTCTCCGTTGTGACTATTTTACTACTAGTGTATCTCATTTGAGTTAAAGTTAAACGCATAAAACACTTTAAGTGCTTAAACCTCAGTTCTCTCCTTTGTGAGCCAAAGTCACGCAATCAATAGCATGCTTTTGTATTCTTCTTTCTAGTTTTAAAATGTTTTATAAAATAAATCAAAAGGTTAAATTGCATCAGTCCTTCATTAAACTGGAAATTGATCCTAAAATACTATTTATTAGAACCATGCAAAACTAACAGAGGAGTATTTTACAAAGCTGCAGGAATGGTTACAAATGTTTGTCTGCCATCTAGTGGAATATGAAACAGTTTTCAGTAATATTTATATTTATCCTCCTGCTTTGTGATATACAAATATTGGAAGCTCTTAAAAAATTAATTACAGAAGTCAGCAAGAAAATCATGAAGGATAACGTACCCTCCTCATAAAATTCTTAAACAACAAACTGATTGCTGTATAGAAAAATAGTCACATTTGTGGATACAAAGGTCTATAACACAAATAAAGTGTCAGCTGATTATCAGAGAAGCTGGGATAGAAAAAAGAATATGCTGAAAACAAGACAAAGTTCTGTTTTGTTTCAGTCTGTAAAATTTTCCTACATGACTTTTGCCAAATCTAAACCAAAAACTGACTCAAAATGTGAATCAGTATCTAGCATTTGACACAGCACAGAATAATAAAAAGCAAATAAAAATCGTATTTTAGAAGAATGGAGCTTACCCTTGATAATTATGTGATAGCTCTACATGTAAGATTGGCATTCTGTTAGCCTTCTATGCTATCTTAACTGGCTGGTTAGATGAGGGAGAGCAGCACTCCAGCAAGGCTTTTGACACTGTCTCCCATAACACCCTCATTAAGAAACTCAGGAAGTGTGGGTTGGATGAGTAGACAGTGGGGTGGATTAAGAGCTGGTTGAGTGACAGAGCTCAGAGGGTCATGGTCATCGGTGCAGGGTTCAGTTGGAGGCCTGTAACCAGTGGTGTTCCCCAGGGGTCACTGCTGGGTCCAGTCTTATTGAACATACTCATCAATGACACAGACAAGGGGACAGAGTGTATCCTCAGCAAGTCGGCTGATAATACAAAACTAGGAGGGGCGGCTGACACACCAGAGGGCTGTGCTCCCATCCAGCGTGACCTGGACAAGCCGGAAAGCTGGGCAGCGAGGAACCTAATGAGGTTCAGCAAGAGCAAATGTAGGGTCCTGCAACTGAGGAGGAACAACCCCATGCACCAGTATAGGTCAGGGGAAGACTTTCTATAAAACAGCCCTGAGGAGAAGAATCATGAGGTCCTGGTAGACAACAAGCTAACCATGAGCCAGCAATGTGCCCCTGTTGCCAAGAAGGCCAATGGTATCCTGGGGTGTATTAACATGAGTGTGTCCAGTAGGTCAAGAGAGGTCATCCTCCTGCTCTGTTCTGCCCTGGTGAGGCCACAGCTGGAATGCTTTATCCAGTTCTGGGCTCCTCAGCTCAAGAGAGACAGGGAACTACTGGAGGGAGTCCAGTGGAGGGCAACAAAGGTGACTGGGAGACCAGAGCATCTCTCTTATGAGGAAAGGTTGAAAGAGCTGGGACTGTTTAATCTGAAGACTGAGAGGAGATCCTATCAATGTCTTTAAATATCTAAAGGGTAGGTATAAGGAGGATGGAACCGGCCTCTTCAGTAGTGCCCAGTGGCAGGGCGAGCGGCACAAGCTGGAACACAGGAAATTCCATTGAAATATAAGGAGAAACTTTTTCACTGTGAGGGTGACGGAGCACTGGAACAGGCTGCCCAGAGAGGCTGTGGAGTCTCCTTCTCTGGAGATATCCATAGCCTGCCTGGATGCAATCCTGTGTAATGTGTTCTAAGCAATCCTGCTTTAGTGGGGAAGTTGGACTAGATGATCTCTAAAGATCCCTTCCAACTCTGACCATTCTGTGATTCAAATGCCAATGCTTTGGGTATCTATACTGCATGCTATAGTACTCTAAAGGTATTTTAGGGATACATGAATGCAGAAGCTTGTGCACTAGGACACAGAGCAGATTTGGCCATGTAGAATATTGTGTGACTCCAGTCTCTCTGGTAGTTGTGTATGTCATGTATTTGGACTAATAGAAATAATTATATTGAAACTGTTTCCAGAAGAAAAACAAGTCACCAAGAAAACTTATTACTGAATAGTGCCTGATTATCTCGGGGAAATACTGTAGAAATGGCTGCTGAAAAATTGGAAAAGATTTGAGACTAACCCTCTCTAATAAGAGAATTAGTACTGAGGGGAGGAGAGAGAGGAAGATAGTGTATTGTGAGAGATGTATTTGGCAGAAAACCCAGCTCATAGAAAAGAAATTGGAGCACGAGGTGTAGAATGACAAATTATGATGACACTATACTGAATTAAAATCTTCAGAGCTCTAGTAAAGTTGCTTTTATTTTTTATTTATTTTTTAATATTTTGATGAAGGAAACCAACCCATTTTAACTCGAGTGCCCTCCTGTGGGAAAGCTGAAGGATCTGCTCAAATAAAACCACGTCTTTGTGTCCTCCATTCGGTCACAAATAAGATGAACAATGCTCATATCCACTGCGTCATTTCACCAACTTCAGTAAAATTTCACCAGGTGCTGAAAACTTCACAATGCTGAATTTGGCCCAACACATGTAAAAACGCTGCAAAGCCATCTAACCAGAGCAGACAGCCAGCTACCGATTGACAAGGGCGGGCAGCTTTACTACTGATGTCGCTCTGAGTGAAATGCATAGCCTGAGATATGATGCGAAAAATACAGGCAGACTATCAGTCTGTGTTTGCGCCACAGACATTTTTCTGCCTTCAATGTGAGTGCAGTTGGCACAGCACAACAGAATAAATAACTGTGCGTGTACCTTGCTGAGTTGTTCCTATGCCTGAGGTGGGTTTCACCTGAACAGTGAAGCTAAACATAACATTCATTTTTTAATTAGAAAAGGGTTTTACCTCAGCCTGTACATATGTATACACAATTTCCTATACAATTCAGACTGTATCCTGAATTCTCCCTAAGAGAATAGAAAGGCTTCTTTTTATATGTCCTCGGAAATGTTTGTCCAGATATTTCTGTTGTATATTTACTTCAAAACATAAGACCAGTGTATGATTCTCCTTTAAATCCCTCATTAATTCTTATGCATGCCAGAGTGCTGTGTTGCAAGCGACTAACATTTTCCTTAACATTGTTCTTGCAGCATTTATATCTCATAAAGTCTTGACCCTTACGTGTAAGGTGCATATTGTTGTAGCATCCTGAGTTTTTCAGAGCTGTAAATCACAAACAGTAAAAAACCACCTGCTGCTCACAATACACTTGGAGTTCAACGTAAGTTCATTGGTCACAGGAATGAGACGAATTCTCTGTCCTTGATTAGCTATCCCCTCTCAAAATCGTAAGTCACCCTGTTCAAAGCCAGCTGCCCCTATAAACTGGCTTGGGAACAGTATCAGAGGGTGTGCTGAGCAGCTTGCTGGGAAGGCAAGAAGAAATGTCATGAGGAGCTTTTCTGGGAATCTAGAGAAATGTGGTGGAGTGGTAGCTGATGAGGTTGGATGGAGTGATAGTTGATGGCTCCTTCAAGTAGCACCCTCACAAGCTTTGCCAACGAGCAGTCAAAACAAAGGCTCTCACCTAAATGTCTCATTGTCTTATCACTGCCAGCTTCAAGGCTCCAAACCCACTGAACACTCACAAAATGCTTTATTATGGACACTCCAGCCTTGCACCTGACCCCAGTTCCCCTCACTGAGCCTGGACACATCTGCCTGGCTGGGGTGCTGGAATGGGTCCAGGTTGCCAGGCCCTGCTCTAATGGATCTTGGGGGCCCTCCGGCAGTCCCCAGCCTGTGCAGAGCCCTGGCACAGCTTCAGCACTGGTAAGAGTGGTTAATAAACAATCCCATCCAATCCAAAAAGTCGCTTGTTAAAGGAATTAAACCTGTGGATGGGGAGCAGGGCAATGTCACCACCTGTTAACCCCAGCCTCTCTTTCTTGTATCTCCTATCCATTAAATAGGAAGATAATCCTTAACTGCTGGTATCTTTAAACATACATTTTGGCTCTGGTGTACAAATGAAACAAAATAAAATCAAGCTGGGATATCCCTCAGCCTCTTCACCCTCCTATGGCCTCCTTTTCCACCTCGGGTCCTCCCAGCTGCTCCCTTGGCAGTGTGGCCAAGCGCTGCCTCCTCCACTCCCACATCTTCCATCTCTCTCACTGAACGTTGCAGTCTAGCATTAAACTCCCACTTGACTATGTAATTACACCATTGAGCTTTTTCAGAGATCCATTTTCATGAGCCGGTCTCTCCTTACATGTAAGAATCAGAGGTGAGAAAACAGGATTATTTATGAAGTTATAATAAAAGTGCCTAGACTCAATATATCCCAGATTGCCAGTTCAGATAATTAATAGTTGCATTGTATGGATTTTTCTTATAAGGTAACATTTAAATGTCTCTGAAACCAGGCTTCCATTTATCTTACTGACAGAAACATCACTGATATTCATCCTAAATATTCCTAATTTTCTTCATGATACTTTTACTTAGAGCTGTTTTAAACTGCCCTTCATGGACTCTGCAGCCAGCATGCCAAATACCCTGTAGACAGCTATCGTAGACTTCTCCCCAGAAACTGGGTTAAACCATGTCTTTTAGAAATATTCTTAATTTCATTTTAGGAACATCAAGCAGGAGCCAGTTTGCCAGTAAACAGGTAACAACACAGTACATTTGTGTTTTACTGAATGATGCCAATATTGTGTTTTAAGTGAAACTTGTCCTGCATGAATTGAAGTATACTACATCAGCATCTCACATGCAAACCTGTAAATAAAAACCTTGCTCACTGACATTTCCACCAGTTTGAATGGAACTTGGTGCACTTTTCATCTTTCAGTCTGCTGATAAAATCCCAAGTTCCCTGGTTCACTGTTTGCTAGTCCTGATGCTAGGTGAGTGGTGTTCAATTCTGTTACCACCCTTGCTGTTTAGATTACAGAATAGTAGGGGTTGGAAGGGACCTTGAAAGATCACTCTCTAAAAGGTTGAAACTACTACTTCGGCACACTTTTCACACTTTGGAATTCCATTTTCCACAGAATCATAGTATTATTGAGGCTGGAAAAGACCTCTGAGATCAAGTCCAGCCTATGACCCAACACCACCACATCAGCCAGACCAGGACACTAAGTGTCACATCCAGCCTCTCCTCAAACCCCTCCAGGGACGGTGACTCCACCACTTCCCTGGGCAGTGCATCCCAGTGCCTGAGCACCCTCTCCGTGAGGAAGGGCTCCCTGAGATCCAATCTAAACCTCCCCTGATGCAGTTTCAGGCCGTGCCCTCTGGTCCTGTCACTGGTTGCCCAGGAGAAGAGCTCGACCCCCACCTGACTACACCCTCCCTTCAGGCAGTTGTAGAGAGTGAGAAGGTCCCCTCTGAGTCTCCTCCAGACTTCACACTTGAATTAAAAATAATATTTGTAGTTCAAAGAGTTGAATCACCACTACTGAAACCACACCTAATTCCCTAGCTCAGATCACACATAGTGACATAAATCCCCACTGCTCAGTGTTAACTCTCTTCAAAGCATGTCATCTACAGCCATGCTACAGAGCATTTTGTCATGTGTCACTGCCAATTCTTAGATTATTGTAATTTTTTTTGTTTTTTCCTTTGTTTTTTTCTTTTAATTTAAGGTATATTCAAAAAATGAGGGCTGCAAGATTTCTGTAGCATGAACGCATATGCATGCAAAAGTAGATGGGAATGTTTGAAGGTGAAAAGAGCTGGGGAAGAACAGAAAGATTCAACCCGATGCAGCCTGCTGAGAGCAGTCCCTGGAGTAAATCGTGCCCACAACAGCATTCAAGTTCATCTCAGAGGGGAGTAACTGATTGAATCAAAAAGCAGGTCTAGGGTTTTAACCAGTATTTGCTAGACACCACCAGCAGGTGAGAAAGAACATGAGCTGGCAAACACACATGCACTCTTCAGGGATACAAACATACTGGGTCAAATGTCTTGGTCTGATCATCATCCAGCTTTTTTTTTTTTTGCTAACAGTTTTTTTCGCTTAATATAATTGCCTAAGAAACAAAACTCCCTAATATTAGATGGAGGCTTCAGAATTGCATTTGTCTTCTTTTCTGGTACTCTACAATCTCCTGTAACATTTTCTTACTTAAGCTTACATGTCTAAAATGCAATTATACAATTACAAATGTCAGGGATCCTGACAGTTATCTAGAGTGGCATGCTCTCTGCAGGACTGGATTCATGATTGTACTTAAGTTCTCACAGCTGTGCACTATGAGACACCAAAAATAGTCGGTATAAGAATGAGAAACTGTAAGTGGTAGGGGGAACTGCTTTTTATTTACATTCACTGAAAAGGAGTGCGAAGGAACAGTTAGCTCCTGCCATAGGTCACCAGCAGCACTCTGCAGAGTCTTTACTAGGTCATGTGCTGCTTGACCTATTCATAATAAATCTCAAAAAAAGGGACGAAGTGACAAAATTAGGCAATGATAAAGTTAGTGAGGGCAGTAAGACTACTGACAAACTGTGAAGACCTGCAGAAAGACACGTAAGGCTAATTAGAAAATAAAATGACAGATGCAATTCAACATAGACAAATTAAAAATTATATACACAGAGATAAACAACCGTAGTTTCCCGTTGTAAAACAATAGTTTCTGAGCTTACCACTATCACTCAAGAGTGAGATCCTGCAGTTACGGTAGATAATACCACAAAAACAGCTCACTGCTGTGTTCAAATTAAAAAAAGCAAGTCAAGTATCAGGAATTACTAGGAAAGGAATAAGAACAAGAAAGTAAATCAACAGACCAGTACTTAATTACATGGATAATGCTGCATGGAGTTTTAGTTCCCTTCTCGGAAAATAACAAGAGACAGAGAAAAGTTTCAAAAGGACAATAAATACAGAAGCTATTCCATGCCTTTGGTCAGCCAAGGAATACTTTAACTAACGCATTTCAGCTTAGAAGAAGAAATTTGAAGGTGAGTCTTCCGTATGTGCAGAACCATGACTGGCACAAGCACGTGAATGTTCACTGCGCACTGAACATTAAATTAAGTTAGTAAAAATTATTCAAATAAACAACTGGCAATTCTTTATGCAACAGCAATCCATTGATAAAGGCTGCTGTCATTCAGGAAGTGTATATAGTCTAAGGGAAACTGGACAAGTACTGGAAAAAGAAGCATTGGGGATTACTAAATAGGCAAACCATATGATATTCAAGAAAGCCTGGAATAGAAGACACTTGGAAGCTAGGAGAACACAGAAGGAAAAGAACCAGATGTGCTTGCATTGTTCTTATCCTTCCTCTGGCAACTACTTTTGACCACAAAAGGGGCTTTTGTGTTAGAAAAAAATCCAACTTTGATTGAGACCTGTACAGCTATTCCTACGTTCATCTTTTCAAGAGTTCCAAGAGCATGTAAGAAAGCAACACAGAGGAAAAGTACTGTTTGCTTGGCTTCTTACAGGTAAATGTAGTAGAAGGTGGCATTTGTTACAAATGCAGCTGAGGCTTCTCAGCCACCAACACTAAGCCTGAGCGCTCTTATTCACATGGTGGGGATCCTAACAAAGCAATAGATTTGTTTTACAGCACAGAAACATTTCCAGTATGAAACTTCCTACTAGATTTTTTTGTTGTTGTTTTTGTCTTACCAGGAAGAAAAATATATTTTTCAAGATGGTGCCTCAAATCAAAAGTCATCTGGACGCCTAAGCCCACTTGTTCCACGCAGTATTCTGAAAGAAACTTTTGCCAAGTATGCTCAGAAAAAGCGTTTCAGCCCAACTATGCTAAATACTCAACCTTATATGCATTGCATTTTGTAAATACAAACTACTAAGTATAACCAATATCAGCAATTAGTTCCATAGATTAATGAAAATGACACATTTATGGTTTTATATCCATCACAGTAGTTTTTTGAATGTGGAAAATCATGTCCTGCTTCTATAATTCTGCCTGACAAATGGTCTACCAGCAAATACCTAAGTACATAAAAACAGTAAGTTTATTGATGGTAAAATTGTCAGTACAACTTACTGGACAGAACAAGAATTATATACAAATTGTTCTCATATTGCATTTGCAAGCTGATTTTCACCATTTCAAGGGCATGGAATCAAAACTGAAAGCAAGATAATAAATTAGAAACAAAAAAGGAAACACGTAACTGCAAAGCAATCAAGAGTGACATTCAGGGAAATACTCAGAATTCCTGTTTTGCTTAAAGTTCTGGCAATGGAGGAAAAGCATGAGCATAAACAGGCAGTCTAAGATTTCATAATTATTTTGGGCACATTTGCTATATTTTACAGAAAATTTTCAGAGTTTAAGTTTCACAAGTGAGAATTCATAGACTGGACTCCAGAAAACAGCAAGAATGCTCCTCAGTCTTTTCTCATTTTGACAGATAGCACTGGATAAAACTAAGTAAAAGAACTTATTGCCAGTTTGTGTTCATCTAGCCAGATGTTTTCATGAAGTTTTACTGATTTTTTAGATTTCCTAGGATAAAAATCATTGCTTTCATACTAGGGATACCTTAATGTTTTCCAGAAACATTACACTCAGGATTGAAAAGTTACAAATCTGAAGTTACAACACCAGTTTACATAGGATTTTAAGCACTCATGCACGAGCAAAATTATACCAATTAGAAGTCCCCTAGGTTAGTTATCCAGAAGTTTTCACAGCATCCTCTCATAATCATTTTTCAGCCAGGCTAACTGGAAATAGTGGCAAGTGATTCAGCGTAATATAACTGTTTTTCTAGTCTCTCTACGAGCAACATGAAGGATTTAGTCTCCTTGATTGCTTTTTGTAGAGCTATGACCTAGAGTGCATAGGTTGTAAACTCTTAAGGTAGAAAGAACTTTTTTTGCTCTGCACAAATAGAATGTTTGGCTTAACTAGCATTCCACGTTTATTTCCAAATGTGCTCCACTATTAACCTTGAACATTACTACACCTTGAAACCATGCTAAGAAAAAAAAATAATTAAAAAAAAACCTTAGACAACAGCAGATGAAGAATATACAGGAAACTATTTTCTTATGAAGTAGAATTTCTGGATGAAAGTAACATGATAAACAGTTCACTGTATATACTATAAACAGTTGTTTTGGCATCGCTGAGGATTCCTAGTGCTGATTGAGAAGACATTCCGATACCAAATGACTGTTGAAGACTCATTGATTCCAATCAACCAAATCTGATGCCTCTCATATCTGCTTTGACTAGGCAGTAACCTTATAGCCTTAATAGTTTTAGTAGTCAGAACAAATGTAACAAATGTTACATCTGAATTCCACAGATTATTCCATGTAATCTAGAATGTAAATTTACAAACATTCCTGCATGGATAACTGTAGTCTCTTTGTTATCTAAGTTAAAAACCACTTTTCCCAGCAATTTGAAGCAAAAATACAATTTGTTATTTTACCAAAAGTGCTTTATTTCCTTCTTTCAGACTGAGACTTAAGTCACCACCTGTACTCTAAATAAAGTCAGGATGGGCTTCATTCCTATCTGGTCCGTAAAGCAAAAGTAAAATTGTACATGTAGTTTTTCATCAATGCAAGAGATAAAAATCAGAATATATTAGCACTTCTAAAGGATGCATAAACAAGCTATACTCATTATAATAATATGCATGGCTACACACTAGTAAGTTCAACAAGTGTGCAGTATCTGACATGGTTTAAAAATAGAGCAGCAATTGCACTACATTCACAAATAGTTCACAGAAATACCAGGTAACGAGATTCTTGATGAACTTATTAAAATACTTTTCAAAGCCATTCTACGCATCACCCTTTCCAAGATTGATTACAGAAATAGTCCAAAACCTTTATGCACACACTTATTTCACTTTTGCTCTGAATAGTGGCAATCTTCAAAGCCTCTGTTAACTCTAATGTGGCATTCTCATGCAGAAATCTTCTCCCACATCAGCCTGTCATATTTTCAGCGGCCTAGAAACAGAAAAAACATTTATTGCAAGTCATCAGAAGTAGTCATCATGTAGATTAATCTTTTCTGGTTTATCTAAAGACCTCAAAAGTCTAAAATTAAGCTACTTACGAAAATTTTACAATGTGTAGTGTTGTTCTCTAAGGTACACATCGTATTGTTTTTAAATTAATGTTGTCAACTGCCATTAGCTATATTAACACAGCCATTAAGGTTTGCTTGTGTTAAATTGTATACCCTGTACCTCAACAGCTTGTATCCTGCACATTTTGCCCTGAGGCTTTCAAAAACTGCTCAAATGCATAATTTTTTTTCCTTTGGGGTCTATTTCTTTATACAGTTTATAGTGTTTATTACTCCCATTCATAATTTATTGACACAAAACACACTAACCGCAACTGCATAAATCACACTGCCAATTACCTGATCAAGGTTATCAATATTTTTATTACTGAATAATTCAACCCAGCCAACAACAGTTACAGTTGTTGGGAGACTGACATGGGTAGATTATAAACCAGTTATGGGACAAACAGGCAAAGAATAGCAATGGGAATGATAAACCATTAAAAGCAAAGGAAGTTAAAAGGCCCTCAATTACCCATAAACATACATGCATGCACACATTTGCATGTATGCAAATATAAAATACGCATAAGCATAGAAAAACGTTGAGTTAAAAATGAAGTAAAAAATTTGAAAATCAATGTAAATTAGCCGTGACTAGCATCTATCTCTCACAAATCAGCAGGCTGAATTTTCGAAAAATCGGAATGCAGTCTTCCAGAACAAAAATAGGCAGGCTAGATACAGTTTTCCCTTCCATCTCCCCAGAAAAAAACAAACCAAAAAAAACCAAACATATAAAAGATACAGTGGAAAAGAAATAACAATTTTTAGGTAGACAGTAAAGAATGACAATCCTTTAAAAGGTAAGTGAGGATTTTTTTTTTTAACCATAGTTACGCTCTCTACTAGTTAAACAGGTAAATACCAAATTATGCAAAGCCCTATATACATACACCATTAAATCCCTTCTTGTTTGTCTTTAGAAACATTTACTGCACAGGTTAATGTGGTAAAAGCAACACGTGAAGGTTACACTGACAAGCTGCACATGCCTCTTTACAAGTACTGCTGCATACTATTAGGCCGAAGTTGCAGAAAGGAGGTGATAAGGGTTAAAGGAGAAAGTAGCAATCTATTTGTGATATGATGCAGATAAGCGACAAATGGATGCTACAAATGCTGAGGATAAAAATTTGCAGGTTTGGGATTTGGGTTTTTTTTTGTTTTCCTTTGAAAGAGTTAATCTATTTATTGCTGAAAATATTTCATTCATACTATGCTTCATGCTCCATTCAGTTGTATTCATAGCCTTTTCTACTGAAAAGTTCATTTCCCTGACTTAAAAATGAGTCATATCCTAAAGTACAGTTCACAAATTGAAATATAGCAAGTTGAACATACGTCTAACTCTTAAAATCAAACTTATAAGCTTTTGAAGCAAAAGCGTTACCTTTAGAGCTTCTGTAGCCTTACGCAGTTCTTTAATAACCGATGATAATGCTTCTGGATTTATTCCCTGTTCACAAAGCCGCACACAAATAGACAACGTCTCCATATCCAAGCCAGTGTTCAATATTCTTGAAATCTCAAACAGAACTGCAACAGATAAAATGAAAGCACCTTAGACCTTACAGACCATGAAATTTCAGCGACCGAAAATGTTATCAACTAAATTTCTTAGATTCTGGGAACACAGCAGGTGTGGAATGTTCTTGAAGTCTGAACCTGAACAACAGTATCCATGTTCAGCTTTCCAACATAAGCTAGAAGCTTAGGTTCTGACATACATATTATGCTTTTCTGGTTTAGCAAACTTAATACTGGATAATGAGTTTTGAAAAATAAAAAGTGAAGAAGTCAACAATTAATATGTTTGCCAGTTATGTTAAAGGTAGCCTATAATTTGTGCATTTGAACTCCAGATACTGACAAAGTCCTACTAAAATAGACCAGAGGCACATTCTTAAAGCTTTTACAGAGAATGTCACAAGGTTTCTAGCCACCTCTTTCCATAACTAAGCCTGGCCTTACGTCTAACATTAACAGTAGTTTAAGGATAAGCAATACTACACAATTTTCATGTGACCTGAATCAAGAGCAGCACTAGGTCAGTATGAAACCTTCTGGAGAAGGAGATTCCAGCCAGTTTTGTGCAGAAACAAATATCGATCCCTCTCTCCTTCCAAACCCTGGAAGGCCTCTTTTCTTTGATTCTCATAGACAATTTGTTGTACATGTAACAGAACAACTCACTGAGATTTTATTTCTAGTTGCTACAGTAATCTCTGTCCTGAGGCTAAGACTCTAGCCAGTGTAGGTTGATTTTGTACAAACATTATTCACACTGTGTGTGTAATCAAACCTTCCTTAAGCTAAGAGAGAGTGAAGCAGAAGGTTTTTCTCACCAGGTAAAAGCAGCACAGCAAGTGACTACTGCTCGTTTGACAGCTATGAAAACATTCTACTTTGGTATACCAAAGACATATCACAGCACACACTCAAAGTCACTCTTACCCAGGCCAAGATATTAAAGGCTTAATGTGTCCAGTCAACTCCACTGAAGTCACAGGGAAAAAAAACCAGCCCTGCAGGTGTGATAATACTCTCAAAGCCCACACAAGTAGGTTGGATTTAAGACTATGCACAAGTCTAAGACATGAAAGCAGTCTGTCAGACCAAAGCCCTAGCTACAAGCCACAAGGGGAACTTCCTTCCCCTCAACAAAGTTTTCTGTTCCCACTGGCTGAAAAGCAAACTATTCCAAATGTATTACACATACACACCCTACCCACATAGCAGCATCTTCAGCAGCCAAATAAAGTAACTTCTGATGCATGTGCAATAAATCGACACTGAGCGTTAAGAGCTACAGAACTGACAACTCACCAGAAATAAAACAATTCTTACCTTCTTTAACCATTTAAAATTTATCGTAAAATTCATTAAGCATGAGACATATTTGAAAGCAGAGCAGTAAATCTAACTAAAGATAAGTTTCAATTTCCCATGGCAGCAAGAGCTGAGTTTCTAATAGAAAATATCTTTAGGCAGCATCTTTGGCAGATATGTAGCAGTTTCTCCACAGAACATCTGAACTCTTAACAATCCCGCAGAGAATAGCAGCTAAATATAGATATTTGACATTTTATTTCCCTAAACTACTACAGATATAAAAGAAGACTTTTTAAAATATAAACCCACCCACTTCCATTAGGCACCTATTTCTTTTGCAGAAAGTTAATAGACAACACAGTTCTATTTAAAAAAGTCTAAAAAGATTATCCTACAAATATTTTTTTCTCCTCATTATGATGAGCCCTCATCAAGAAGAATCTAATTATATAGACGTAGTTCTCACAGGCTTTGCATTTTCAGTTACTTCACCGCAGCACTTTACCTGAATGCTCTTATAACAGAAATGTCAAGAGATTAATGCTATTTTGAACATTAAAAAACCCACACATTTTATTTATTGAGCAGAATAAAAGTGGTAATACATGAACATATTTCTAAGACTCCATTTAAATAAATCTTTAAAGATCAAGTGTATGCTTAAGCTAATGGAAATTGATTTATTCCCAAATGCTAACCTCAGGAAGTGATTAAATTATGAATGTGTATCCTAAATAAAACATACAGTCACACAAGAAGCCTGGACTTCTAAATCCGAGGGCTAGTACACTTTCCATAGCAGTTCTCAAAAGCCTTACTTTGTCTAAAATCCTCACATAGTCCCTCCAATCTAAAACTTTCCTGAAGAAGTGGAGAGAGAGCAAGTTTCAACTACAGTTACGAGAACTTAGAATCCCCTCCCAGCAAATCTCTCCCCACCTGCAGGGAATGGTGTCATCCTCTCGAAACATCAGAGCAGCCATAATCATCCTGCTAGTCCTGCCCTGCCTCCAGCAGGTCATAGAGGGTAGATTAGCAGCAGAAACACCAATTTTGACACTGGTTCAACTCAATCCTTAGGTAACAGCAGCCATAACTATACTACCACATAACTATAATTCCACCATTTTCTTGTGGGAAAGCCACAAGAAAATAACAAATCAAAGCAATAGTCCCCTGAACACGCTCCCTAGCCTCTAGTCCCTCATTAGGACATTTCCAGAGAAAATCTTTGTATTTAAGAACCCTCCTAGGGTTTCCTGGCAGCCTACCACCCTGCCTGAAATCCATATAAGCATTTGGAATAGCCGTTCCATGTCACTCCAGGTTTGCACTACACATGGGTAAGAAACACCTCCTGAGGCTGCCAGTTTTGACTCCTCATAGTAAAGCAGGAAGAGGTGACCACCAGATCTTTGCTCTCCCTGCTCACATTTCACATGGTTTATAAATCTTCAAAATTTTTCCCACTACTCCCAGTGCTACTTCTTCCACATACCAAAAAATCACCACAAACTTTTCTAATTCTGTAACACTGGCTGCTTTTCTCAAAAGTTTGTGGGTTGGTTTGAGTTTTTCTAGTACTTTACTTTGTTTTTTTGACCTGAGCAGTCTGTAGGAACAAGGTATTGGGGTTAAGATCAGTTCGGCTGCTGCCACTTACAGCATCGATGGGTTGGCCCTTCCCCTCCCTTCCATGTGCTTTCTTCATAGAATCACAGAACCGTATCAGCTGGAAGAGACCTAGGAGATCATCGAGTCCAGTCTTTGTCCCAGACCTATCAACCTACTTAATGATTCCCCCCAACGCAACATCCACCCGTCTCTTAACCACCTCCAGGGATAGTGACTCAGCCACCTCCCTGGGCAGCCTGTTCCAATGCCTGACAACCCTTTCAGTATAGAAATTATTCCTAATATCTAACCTGAACCTCTCCTGGCACAATTTTAATCCATTTCCCCTCATCCTATCACTCTCCACTAGGGAGGAACAGACCAACCTCTGCCTCTCTTAGCTCAGTGGTTTGAGCACAGTGCTGACAAAAATGACCGACGCCAAGGTTGCGGGTTCAATTCCTGCTCGGTCCCCATGTGTTGCCAGGTCTAGTCGAGAGGTGGCGTCCCTGCCCATGACAGGGAGGTTGGACTAGATGATCTCTAAGGTCCCTTCCAGTCTAGGCCATTCTATGATTCTATGATTCTCTCTACAACCTCTCTTCAGGTAGGTGCAGAGAGTGATGAGGTCTCCCCTCCCTCCACTTTAAATCCAAGATGCACAGAGCCGGATCATATAATTTACATTAATCATTTCAAATAATAAGAAAGGACAGTAAATATATTTAGAAATATTTTTAAAAATCATGTTATTCTAAATTAAATGATTAACAGCTAATTTAAAAGAACAAGCAAAAAAGGTCACACAAGGTCCAAAGGTACTAGCACTACACCTACTTGACGTGTTTCAGATATTATGCATTATTAGATAGCAAAAACAAATCATAGAACGGTTTGAGTTGGAAAGGATCTTAAAAGACCACCTAATCCAACCTGCCGGCCATGGGCAAGGGACACCTGCGCCTCGGGCCCCCACCCAGCCTGGCCTGGAACCCGGCCACGGAGGGGGCGTCCACTGCTTCTCTGGGCAACCCGTCCATGTTCGATAAACACTTGAGCAACCGCGAGCCTTCACTGGAGAGGCGCTGACTCCAATTCAGAGCCGGCTCAAGGCCCCGCAGGCCGCAGAGAAGGACCCGGGCAGGACCGCAGAGACAAGACCTGCTCAGATTAGCCAGAAGCCACCTCCCCACCACAGGGCCACCC
>NW_009714334.1:5434-39512 GCF_000703405.1 Apaloderma vittatum | reverse complement strand
CGCAGTGGAGAGTGATAGGACGAGGGGAAATGGCCTTAAGTTGCACCAGGGGAGGTTCAGGTTGGATATTAGGAAGAATTTCTTTACTGAGAAATTTGTCATCCATTGGAACAGGCTGCCCAGGGAGGTGGTTGAGTCACCATCCCTGAAGGTGTTTAAGAGATGGGTAGATGTTGTGTTGAGGGCCATGGTTTAGTGGTGTTGATAGGGCTAGGAAAAGGTTGGACTCAATGACCTCGAAGGTCTCTTCCAGCCAATACTGTTCTATGATTCTATGATTCTACTTGTATTTTAATTGGAATCAAACATTCTTTAATGTGTTTATTGAGAATGAGAACAAATTTTAAATACTATGTACAAGAAGATAATAGAAACACAAGCGAAACAAAATTGTGAAGAAAGCCCTCTAAACCCCCTCTGTTTCGTATTTATTGTTGCTGGTATGCAAAAATGATAAGACAGCCTTACATGTGACACATTTAAAGCAGGTCCACCCTCTTAACCTCTTATTAAGACCATGCTCAAGCATCAGTATTGTTGTGCTCAGTCTAAATTCTAAATACCTTTCTACCATTCAAAGTCCTCACTCCCAAGCTGAACGTACTGGCTGTAGATCTAAGCAGAAACTACCAGGGTGATTATGTGGTGGACTTCGATGTTTAAAAACACAACTACAGGAGATTAAATATCTGGCCTGTAGGAGAAATTTTTGTATATATATATATATATATAAATTTCTATTAGTATCTTTCTACCATAATTTCTGTAAGTAATATTACTGCAACAAATAAAAATATTAGGTGTCTGGCCAGATCGTTCTTCAAACTCGTTTTTTTAAATTTTATTATCATCTATGAAACTGAGCAATTATATACCTAGTGGCATATAACTGAGTATATGTTTTATCTCTGGATTGCAACAGATAAATCACTCACTTCCCAGATTTGGTACATTTCAGGTAAAGAAATTTTCACAAAAAAAACCCCTTTTAAGTCCTAACACAGGAAATACTATGAATTTTGGACACAGTGAGTGTCAGGTAGCTGCCAGAATACAGCTGACTGGTTCATGTACAAAAGAACCATTTTCACAGAAGCTCCACCCGAAAATAACTATACATCTAGCATCACAATTTAGAGCCAGCAGAATTACAAAATTGCAGTGTAGAAGCCTTTCATGTTAACCAGACAAGAGCCAAATCCATAGTGTTAAAAAACACGACAAGAGTAAGCAGTTTAGAAAACTGTGCAAGTCTTGGATATAATATACACAGATTATGTACTTTTCAGACTACATATAAATAAGGTAATACTAGAGATCATTGGTCTACAGAGAAGTACAGTGGAAAAAATGAGTAATAAATATGTTGAAAATAAATTTCCAGGATCACAGTATGCTTAAGAAATGTCTGTGAGTTTATCTGCATCTTCTGTGAGGTTTCTTTCACAGAAAGTATTTTATTCCTTAGGAAGGATAACTAGCACCACCCCAGAGGCAGAAGAAAAGCCAGTTAAACAGATTTCTCATAGCAGTTAAATTCGTCAATAATAGCTGAAACCAGTTCTGTGCTATGCAAGCCAAATTCAGAGCTGATTTAATTACATACAATTCTGTTTAACAAAGTTGTGCAAGTTTGATTTTAGACCTTTTTCATCACCATAAAATAGCTACCCTGTGCTACCTAAAACGCTAAGTATTTTGTTTTGTTTTATTTTCTATTAAGTTGCTCCTAGTGAGAAAGTATTAGTGAACATTACATGGATATTAAGCTTCTGAATCAAGTAATGAGGCACATTCAGTGTGAACTCTGACTCTGCACTTCATGTGTTCCACTGGGATCTGCACCTTTCATCCAAAGAAGTAAAATGTATTTTTTCATTTTTCTAAGTGCTTTCCCACTCCACCAGAAAAAAAAAAAATGGGGAAAAAAATAAATACATCTCAGGACCTGTTGCTGAGTTTAATTTGTTTGAAAGAATATTTTAACCTTTATATGTAAAGGGAGAGAGAAAGAGAAGAAATTGAGCTTAAAGAGAAACCATGAGGTACTGAACAACTGAAAGTTTGCTATTGTAAAGGAAAAAAAATTGCTCTGGATAAGGAACTTGTAAAGCTACAGTTACAAAAGTATTCTGACGGCATTTTTTCAACTAGTATTAATTAAGGTAGCATGTAGTTAGAATGTGAATGTTTTTGCTCCAAAGGCCAATGTATTACACTGCTGCATTCCAATGCCTGCATGTATAACACATACTTGTATAAGTAAGGCACAGCAGAGAACCTTAAGGGTTCTTTTCTTTGTTTCTTAAGACTGATATCAATAGTAACTCTCTCTGACTATATCAAAGCAAGTTGATTCTATCATTCTATGAAATTAAGTGTTATGAAAGAGAATAAATTTGGTAGAAAATTGTGAATTCAAACTATTTTTTAAAAAGTGAGGAATATTTCTATTCTTTCTAAATACGCATGTTTTCAGAATTTATACAACTGAAAACAGCTGTCTTGAATGCCTAGCTCATGACACTTAAAACAGTGACACAAGAAAATTAGTTTGATGCTCTTTGCATGACTTTTTCCTTCCTGCATTTATAATAAATGCATAACATGGATAAATACATTTTCTCTCTGACTACAGTTTCCACTTCCTCCTTTTTCTCAGTGCTATTTTCACATACCACTTTTAATGCACATAAAAATAAAAGTGTCATGTACTTGTTGTTTCAGTAATACAAAAGAAGCTAGAGGAAGCAAAACATTTATTAGTCTTTCCCTGTCTTTACACAATGGACATAAAAGAGTAATTCATTGATGTGTGCTCTGCCAAGAAGAAAAAAAATCAGTATCCTTACTAAATTAAGGCTACATTTTCCTGTTATTACAAGAAGCAGTTCAGGGTAAGGCTCTTCTATTGTTCTTTATTCAGAGTTCAACTTAATAACCTGTATTTAATCTTATCTAAGAGAATTCAAGTGAAGAAGTGAATTTACTTAAGTAGCATAAGAATTAGCATCTAGGAGCAAATCCATCAAAGTACTATGGTAATCTTTTATTCTTCTTTTCCTGCCAGTTGTAGCTGCTTTTTTAATAAGGATACTTATTTTCTTAAAAAGCCGGTATAATTCCAGTATACTCACATACAAAAATTAAAATATTGTAAACATATTAAAACAGCTTTCCTTTTTTAACTATTCTTTACAGTAAAAACATATCATTCTTTAATCACATTCTTTTCAGCACCTGCCCAAAAAGTGTATTCCATGAGAAGTCATAAACAACCACACTCTCTGAGGCGAAGTGCAGTTTCTTGAATGACGTTATAGAGAATCTGTATTGTGGAAAATAATGAAAGAAAACTGCAGATGGAGTGAATCATAGCAGAGATTTCAAATGAAGTTTTAGCATCCTCTGTGTTATGTGGTAAAAACCCACTATGTAATTGAATTAATTTCAGATCTCTTGTTTCTTCAACAGATAGGTACTAACTGATCCCTCAAAAGAAGGGACTACTACATCCCACAGCTCTGCAGGAACAAGGTTTCAACTTTCAAGAGTTTTTTTAAGAGAAATACAATAGGACTGGCTGAATATTTGTCACTTCAGTCAAGGACAAAGTAAATTCAATTAGGATTAAGATATCGTTCAGGTTAGAACATTCATATAGAAAACTTTGAATTCAAAGACTAACATCTATGTTTCTTTGTGAAACTGTGTATATCAGTCTTGTAGGATCAAATATGTCCAAAAGTTCCTGAGAGTTAAAGTTCTAGAAAGAGAAATCACTTCTGCAAAAACTTTGAAAACATACACATTAGACAAAAAAAACCATAAATATTCCCAACTCTAGGCCTCAACCTGGAAGTAGTTACAGATCCACAGAAATTAATCCTTGTTTCTGCTTCTAATATGAAAAGACAAGCATTCTACTTAAGCATGCCATTGAAGATCTTAATTTCTACAATAATTTTAGTAAAACATCTTTACCACAATTCCAAAGTTTATGAAGTAGAGTCAAAGGGCTATTGAATGGCGAACTCTTTCATTGTTTTAAGATGAAAATGTAGTGTTAAGTCTTCTTACTTTCTTCAAAGTTTCAAAAATACAAATTTTGATATAGAAATCCTTTGGCTTTAAGCCTTTCAGTCTTAACCTCTCCTTTGCATGAAAACAGATTTTAGCATTCAGTGTTCTTTTAAGAAGTTTATATCTGAATAGAAGAATCATTATGCATAATGAAATTACTAATTAAGATGACTATTACTACTTCATAATATAAAAATTCTTTTTATGGTGACCTATTCTTACACAACTAAACCATTGTGTATCTCAATTTAATATCGCATCACTTCAGCAAGATATTTTAATATTTGAATGAGTCAGGCTTAATGTTCAAAATAGTCCTGAAAAGAAATAACAGATTTAAGGTTAATATCTCCTCTAATATCATATTTGTTTCATTAGATTTAAATAGTGATGCTATTTCTATCAGTTTCCCTGACTCCAAATACGGTGTTAGCAAATTGTAAGCGACTGTGTGAAAAATGTTTGTCTCAACCTTGCTGTAATTTCCCATGAAGAAAAGACTGTGTTGAAATTGCCTGTGAAGAAACTTCAAGGCTGCTGTTTGCAAGCTTGGACCACTGATAAGTCCCAAACAACAACTTCAGAGCCCAGCCCAGATAAGCCACAGGACTTGACTTGACTACTGATACAACTTAAGGGCCCAGCCCAGATAAGCCACGGGGCTCGAAGTCCTGAACAACAACTTCTGGACCTGATACAGCAGCTGTTTTGCAAGCCCACCAGTTTGCAAGCCCACCAGGTGTAACTGCTGATAGGGTGGCTGCCCTGCAAGGCGAAAACGGGCTCTACGGACACCTCTGCATGCTCCACTGACGGAGGCAACGCTGGGGGGGGTGAAGATCGCTCCTGACGACCCTCATATGCATGCGCTAAACAGGTGGATAATGGGCAAAGCGGCTCTTGGAACACTATATAATGCCACCATGAACAGCTGTTCTTTGGAGATCTTCTCCACCGAATCGAAACAGGAGGACCTGCGAGACATCGCTGGATCTGTGGTGGTAGCTATACTTCTATCTTGAACTTTTACTGCTTTGCTTTTCCTTTTCCTTATCTTTCTTTCCTGTTGCTCTCCAGTGGTTGTTAGTCAATAAAGGGTTTTGCTTTTATGACATCTGACACTGTTTGTGTCTTAGTTTCACCTTTGCGATCAAAACGAATCACCTTGACTCTAACCCCTATCAGGTATAGGCGGGTCAAGACACAAATGAGATTCTACACTTGAACTATGGCTACATAACTCCTACAGTAGGAACATTACAGGTGGTAGAATGGATTTGGGCATGACTTGGTTCCAAATGTCTCACAGGAACAGTTCTGACAATTCAGAACCCTAGCAAAGAGTAAGCAATAAGAATTACTTCCAACGTGAGTTACACTAGAGCTTAGCAGTTGTCTTGTGCAGGAGATAAAAGTCAAATAACAGCCTCCATATTTCTGTAATATTTTGTCTCTCCACCATTTGGCCATCACAAAGAGCTGAGTGTGATTTTTACTAAACAAAGCCTGGCAATGTTTGAGACTTCACACACTTTTAGATTGGATTTATTCCTGATGGGTCAGCCTAGATCATATTATGGCCATCTGTTAGTTCACAAAGTCCACTGGAGAATTTAGACACAGAAAACCAGTAAAATATAGTCATGCATAGTTTAGGATAGCATTTTATCCTGAAACCGTTGTTCCTTTGATACACAGTGATCAATCTTCTTTGTTCAAATTACGGTGAAATCAGTTATCATTATCTATGCACAGTGAGAAAGTTCAACTATATTTGCATGCAGAGGACAAAAAAGTAGGCATTGATAGGTTATAATTTCTTGCTTGCAGTGGTTTTGATATACATTTAAAAGAAAACTTAAAATAACAGGACAGAGAAGTGCACTGTCTTTCAAGAAGCTAAACCTTGGTATGTTCTAGCAGTGAAGAAAATGTTCATAGCTCCATGGCTCAAGACTGTGACCACAGTAACAAAATTATGGGCCGGTTAAATTAATTTCTTTGATGCTTGCAAAAAAATAATAACTTCTAGGACAAGACTTATGAAGACAGCTCCATGCATTTCACAGGTATTGTCCTACCTTTCTGCAAAGGTTTTAATTTGTTACATTTACTGGAAATACAGTTAATTCAAGTCTCCAAAACAGGAGATTTCACCTCAGACTGGCTGATAAGCAACATTTCCAATGTCCTTTTTTTTATACTATTGTAATTATTAATAAATAATTAGTAAAGTTTGAAGTGGCAAGAAAAAGAATAGTTTTCATATATTATTAGTTTATCTACATTACAATCAGATCTGTCTCATACCTTAACTTATTTCTGTCTCTCTTACTTTCCTTCTCATCTATTCTGCCTTTTCTAGTACTCTAAGCCGGTTCTTCTCTGCTCTAGTTTGAATACTTTGTATTACGTGCTTCTTTTGACTTATTCTAGAAAGGCTCTTGTGTAACAATGGAAGATGCTCTCTTAGTAGCACCTGAAATTATTCCATATTGTAGAAAGCTTCCAACAGATTTTGAAGCAAAATTGGGATTTTAATGAGAATTTGTTGTTTACTAGAGCTGGACAATATGCAGACACGATCTGAATTGTGCTGTACAATAAATATTACTGAGCTGTAAGGGGAGAGAGACAGATATAATGCCTTTCCTGGAACATGACACATTTCATATTTCTTCATATTACAGTGAAAACATAGAAGGCCTTGGTATCTTTCACAATCTCAAAGTCTGAGAAATCTATAAAAGACAGTAGAAAAGATCATATTTGCAAATTACAGATTTCATGGAAAATGAAAGCACTAATTCAGGTACATCCCAGATGAGAATCCCTTCATGACTGTCATAGACTGCCTCTCATGTTTTACATAAATTATATGCACACATATAATTCAATTCCTTTTGAAAGTGACTGATATCTTCATAGTAATATCCAGAATACTCTCAGGACTAAGAAGAAAATTAAATGTTTATTAATAATTGTTATATCTTAAAAGCATGTGGTAAGGTCCTTGACTACAACTAGCTTAGTTGGAAGTGCCAAGAAACTTATTTTAATCTTATGTTGTTTCAAAGAGTTCAACAGAGAAATAAGGTTTTTTCTGCAAAAACCTAGGAAAAAATGTAACACGGATTATCTTTTTCAGTGACAAGCCAATGATAAAAATAAGAGTTAAGATTGTAAAACTCAAGGGCTATTCAGATGAAACTCTAAAATGAGAGTTTTTCAAGAGTTATACAGTATCCTAGGGAACACTCATATACCTTGTGCAAAAATATATAAATTTAAAAGTTAGTTCTGTACTTACAGCTAGAGCAATTGTAATTACATGGTTATTGCATTTTGCTAACACTAATCACACTAAGTGTATACTTCCAGAAACTCATTGCACTAATTCACTTAATGTCTGTGTTCTAATTATTATCCTTATTGAGCACGATTCCTGCCACTTAGTTTCACTACGAAGTCTATAGCCTCTATAAGTAAGATAGTAAGTTTCCCAGTAAGTTTCCCTTCTGCAAGGGAAATGTGGAGCCTTTATGCGTCTTCATAGGCTTTAGGTCGATGGCAGGACTTAGACCTAGTCTACAGTACTCTGGGCCCTGTCCCATCACCTTAGGCATCATTAAATAATACTTCCCACTTATGTCCAGCAAAACTACACAATGAGAATACTAAAAGGTGGAGTGCAATAAATAAAGGTTTTACACTGTGAGTGTAAGTCAGACTACAGTTAATGATGTTAACATCTACATCTCCATCTAAATATTAATAATCCCCAAAAGGATATTTTTTAGGACTGGAAACCACCCTTAGCTTCTCATATCTTTAACGAAATGTAATCTGAAT
This sequence comes from Apaloderma vittatum, assembly GCF_000703405.1. Classification (NCBI taxonomy): domain Eukaryota; kingdom Metazoa; phylum Chordata; class Aves; order Trogoniformes; family Trogonidae; genus Apaloderma; species Apaloderma vittatum. The sequence continues at coordinate 31,577 of NW_009714334.1, read as the reverse complement.
AAAAACTTGTTTCTCTACCAGCAAGTATGGCTGTGATCAGTTAATTAGCCAAAAATATTTCTCTACAACAGCCTTATGTTTAGTACAGAGGCATCTTTTATGTTCTTGCAGTTTTGATTATTGGTGCTGCTATAACATAGCTTTGTGTTGCTGCCTTTTACAATTATCAGTTGTGGCATTTTGATAATTTTAATTCTTCTACATATTTTTTAAGTCCTATCCAATTGCACTTTGTTTAAGATATTTTTATTGCAATCAAATTTAAGTTTTAAGGAGCTAATTGCTTAATGAACAGCTAATCACCATTTTAATTAAATTAGTTTATTAATTTATATTAGGATAAGGAATATAGAACTTTACTTATGGTAAAAAGTGGTGTATAGGCCTTAGCAAAAGCCAGAGCTGTGCAGGCTGCAAAGCTGGCAGGGAATGTTTTGTACTTGTAAAAGGTCTCACCGCATCTGTGCTTTGGTTTTACCGCACCTGTGCTTTAATAACAATACCAGCATATTTCATTTAGACAGATCAATAGGTTGCGTTTCACGCAAGCACGCCTCCCTACCTCCCTACTCCCCCATTTTTGTTTTGTTGGTTAAATGTGGTCTGACCCCAATTGCCAGCGATTGGAAATAAGATATATGAATATTAATAAGGGTTGAACCAATCATTATAAAGGTTAAAATTAATAGCAGACAGTGTATGCATGTTTATGTTAAAATATTATAACTTTGTAAAAGAGTGTATAAATAGATTGAATTTTTGTGAGGTATTCGAAGCATTGGATGATTTCCAAGCTTCCAAGCACTGCAATAAAGAAGTGCCTGCTTATCTACGTGTAGATAAGTTCTGTCGTTTTTGCGACCTTCCCTTTGAAAATCCCAACATTTTGAGTGATGTTTATTCAGTATATATAATATTTATACCAGCCACTAGTTTTATAAATAATGTTTATTCAGGGAAGTAGTCCAATCTAAAACTCAAAATCTCATGAAGTTGTGGGACTCCATTGTGCCTTGTAAATCAGATAACTGGACAAGAAGCTTTTAGGGAAAATGCCAAAACATGTTTTACAGGTAGCTTCTGTATATGCTATTGTGGGTTTCACATTTCTCTTTTTACCATCGTTTTCCCCCCTCATGCTCAAAGCCAGGGAGTTATACCCATGGAAGAGAATATGTACCATGATCCTGAAGATGTTAACTCTTGAGGTGTCTTCCTCTTTAAAGAAGGAAGCAATGTGCAATGAAGTGAGTAATCCAAGCCAGTCTGAATGCTTAAGATCTGATGTCCCCTCAATTACATCTCCCTGTCTCACTCTTCCTTTCTTTTGTTTCCTCACAGAAGCATCCCCAGGTTTCTTCCTTCTGATTACCATAAAGCCCTCATGTCTATCCAGTGGCTATGCCCTCCACTGTAACATTCATCTCCTGCTAGACACACGTCTTCATGAAACCATTTCTTCCACCTTTCCACTCTTTCTAACACAGTAATATCTCTGCCTCACTTTAAAAGCCCAGTTTCTGCCACGTTGTTCTTTACCTCTTATAATGTACCCAGACTTCCTACTGTTGTGATTACCTCACAGTGTACCATCACAATGCCTCTACTTCTTCAGTTTCATCATCACAGTCCAAAACTCCCCATCTCTCCAGCCTACAATAAGCATTCCTATTTCCTCATTTTCTCCAACTTATCATTCCTAAAAGTACAATACTCCAAAATTCTCTTACTGTGAGGAAAACAAATTCTGTCTTCTTGTTTGACCAACCACAAATGAGATACATGCATGCTGACTGATCAGCTGCAGGATGTGAAAACACTATTGTCCCTCACCACAAACCATACCAACATTTACAAGCTACACATGACTAACAGGTTATAAACTGTAGAACTAGGAATAACTGTGAGTTAAGACTGTCACATATCTCCTGACCTATAAGAATAAGGACTAGCATTGTGTCTAGTTTCTGTGTTCAGTGACACTCAGAACAAGGACATTTTGACCTAATCAAATGCTGTTCTCATCAGTGATACTCCCTGTAACATCACTATTCCTACAGAGTGTTTGATGACTTTTGGCACTGTCCCCAGTCAACAAGTCTTTTTTTCTTGACTGAAAATTTGAAATCCACAAGTGCTTTCACTCATGTGACAATATTTTCATGAGTAGTAGCACAGAACTTTTCCTGGCCATGAAACGCAGTGTACACTCACTTTCAGACAGAAATTGTATGACAGCACCATATAAAAAGAGCATAATATTTTCATGCAGCTAAGAATGTTCTTATGACATATAGTTGAAAATTCCAAATATGTCACTAATGACATATTTTTATTAATATTTACTGTCTACAAAGTTGTGTAGGCTAAAAGTATCAGCCTGGGGCTCAGCTATCACAAATCAAGATTTGCGAATATCTCTTAGCACTAGAACCAATACAGATTCTTCAGAGAAAGAAAAATATTGTGGGAGGAAAAACAGTTTAAGACTTAAAGCTTTCCAGAAGTGTCTCTAAGTCTCCTTCTATTCTCCTATAACCTGTGAAAAAAACAGAATACTGGGAACCCATAATTTGATCTGCTCTCACACATATATATATGTACCCAGTGTATATGGAAGAAGTATATTATTACCTTATATAAAGGTAACTTATACACCCTTCATGAGTTTCAGTCTGGCAGGGTTTTTGGAAGAGGGGGAAGAGCTGTGTGGGGTGAGTTTTATGAAACTTTGAGAGCCTTCCCCACTCCCCAGATAGAAGTTGGACCTGCCTCTGGCCAGAGTCAGGCCGATTAGCGCCTCTTCGATCAAGGTATTTAAGAGGCCATCCCCTTGTTCTCTCTCTCTTTTAGTTTTGTCTTGTCTCGAGCTGTCCTGTCTTTTGTGTTGGGGAGTTTTTCTGCTGAAGGAGAGGGAAGTGAAAGGAAAACAAAGGAATATGGCCTAGACAGGGAAGACAGGAGGAAGAGTGCTAGAGCAATAAGAGGGCTAGAAGGGTACCAGAGTAGAACATTTCACTGAACTCCTGGGGTGAGTGAGATGGCAGGAAGATGATTGCCCACAAGCTGAGGGGATCAACACATGCGAGAAGGTCCAGGTTGTGGTGGTACATGAAGAGCCCCACGCAAGAGGGTAGAGAGGCTGAGCATAAGTACAGCGTGCACCCCAAGTGAACTGTTACCCTAATGGATTTGTGATGAGGACAAGGATTGCCTCCCATGCATGAAGGAGAGACTGCATGAACAAGAGACTTCAAGGAGACTTCTTTCTTGAGAAGGAGGAGCTGCCATGGATGGTGAGTGATAGACAGAGGGACTGTGACCTCAGACCCCTGCCCCTCCTTGGACCAGTGGGAGGGAGGAGTTAGACAGGAAGGTCGAAGGGGTGTGGGAGGACTGTATTTAAAATCAAGTAATATTTATTTATGTATTCCTCTCACTATTCTGCTCTGTAAATGGTGATGGTAATTTAAATTTATGTTTTCTCCTCAAATCTCTCTGGTTTTTACCTGTCACCTTAAGTGGTAGATTATTATCCTTCCTGTCCTTAATCTCAACCCTTGAGCCTTTTCAGCTGAGTTTTATCCCTTCATGTCCCTGTGGGCATGTGGGTGGGGGGAGGAGCGGGAGATTACATGGTTCTTTGTTGTAAGCCCGGGCGATTGGCTTGAACCATGGCAACACCTTTGTTAAACTATAAAATAAACTAGTTACGTACAACTATTTTTCATCACAATTAAAATTTCAATGGAACTATGAACACAATGAAGTGAAGAAAAGTTATAAATTCTACTCCCAAGTAGTTACATCAAATTGTGTGTACATAGCCCAGACTGAGGCTGGCAAAGAGTCTTCCATCTACAGAGTAGTATTAAGGGGTTTTTTTCATACTTTCCATGAAATAGGTGATCATTATTTGCTACAGGATATTACACTTTTTTTTTCTCTTGTAGTGCCACTTTCTTTATCTTGAAGAATGGAAGGAGGACTCTTGTCATTGCTTTCAGAGGCAGAATATTATCAGCCAGGCCCTATCTACCTGGATGTGAAAAACTAGGTAAAGATAAACCCAGCTCTCCTGGGAAAGAAAATGCAGGTACCAACGGACAAATGGTCTCACAACACCATTTACAAAGCAAAACAACAACGTATTTAACAGTAAATGAATGGATTCATGATTAGAGACTAATGGCAACGTTTAAGACCGCTCGATAATACATAAGGTAATATAATCATGGTGTGAAGAATTCTCACATAGTTACTGAACATCATTTAAAACATTCTAGTTAAAACTCATTCCGGTGAAAGCTCATTAGAGAAAGAGTTACAAGATAAAACTCTGGAATAGATATGTGTAAATGACCTCGAAATCAGCACTTCTTTATATTCTTAAGTGCAAGGAAAAATTAACAAAATATGTAGCGCTGAATTTCATCAGTAACATTCTTATAGGAATTCGAACTTTGAAGAAAAACAAGAATTTGTAAACATTGTCAGGTGATCTTCATTAAATACACTGACACAATAAAAACCTGAAAACAACTGGTTTTTGCCAGTGATGATTTTTAATTCTATTGTTGATGTCTTCTTTCACTATTTTTGATTTGGTTTTTTTTTTTCCATTCTATCTTTTTCATTTCCCAGCAACATTTTGCCTGAAAAAACAATTAAAGAAAAGGAAACACTTAGAGGGAAATCTGACTGCAGTGTAAAGATACAACTTGTAGTTCAGACCACTGCAGAATGACGTATTTATATCTAAATTCTACGTTTCTTACTTAAATAGATAAACATATCTAACAAAAACATCCTTAAATCCTTACACAGCTCTTCTTTCATGTAGACTTCATTTTGGATGCCGGTAGAAGTTTACTAAGTTGCAGAAGAAAAATATTATTTTCAAGCTGTTCAACATTTGCTATGTTAGAGACAGATTATCACTGTGGTTTTCTCTCCAAGAAGGAGAAATATTACTGAGACAGAAAAATTTTATTGGCTGTCCTTTGCTGAATGATTAATCAAAATTTCATGGCTTAAAATATATTTCTATGCCTGAAATATTTTATGTTTAATAGAATTAAAACCTTTTCTGTGATGAAAACAAAGATAATTTACTGAGCCAGCATAAAAAAAATCATGTCTAGAGGTTATAATAAAGAATTCTTGCTTCAGAATTCTGAAGGAAGACAGAAAACAACAACTTAAACATAGTAAGATTGGAAAGACAGTCATAGAAGCATTAACTGTAAAAAAGTTGAAATCTGTATTTCATATCCTTTTTCATTCAAAAGTGTTAAAAATATGTGAGCTATAGCAATTTATACCAACTCAAGATCTTATCCAAATAGTGAAATTAGAAACAATTTGAAATCTGCATGTGTGAAATTAAATGCAGAACAATTTTGTCCTCTAGCAGGAAAACAAGTGCAATGTTTGGGCATATTACTAGCCACACATATGTGTAAATGTTTCACCTATTTTATTCAAGAAAATTAAAATGAAAGTCAAAGTAGAAAAAAAATAATGTTCATTAACTGAATCTGAAGAATACTTTTAACACTACTTTCATAAAATGCTAAAAATAGGTCACAAAATCATAGAATTCTACAGAAGTTTAGTGAGTCACCACATTATTTTTAGTAACATTCAAAATTGGAAAATAAATTGGCTTAGTGGTGTTGGTGATGTCTAGAGGAAAGTGATAAATGGATACAGAGGGAGCAGAAGGGTGACAAGTGGATTGTCAGTGGAATCTGCATTATGTATAATCTTGTTCATACAGTACTGTACATCACTCGCCTTCAAAGCAATTTTTCATCAGCTTAATGATTGCCAGATAGTTTGAATCCATTTTGGTTTTTTCATAGCTCAAGGGAAATATCTATTAAAGTCTGAAACTTGAATGATTTAATAAGCTTTTTTTTTTTTTCATTTTATGTCACTCTGAAGCTAAAAAAAAGATTATGGAAATAAACTGTCAGTTGAATTGTTGAATTAAAAGTTTGCAATTTATATGTAATTATTTAATAATTTCCAGAATATGTGATAACATAATTACAAAACACTTGCTTTAGGTATTTTCTCAAATATAAAAATCACTGGAAAACAGGAAACTAAGTTTAGCATCTGTACCACAGTTCTCATCCGAGAACTGATATAGTAGGTCATTGCTTGCTATCTGTTGTCTTCATCCAAACTGATATGAAGACAATGTCAGTTCAGTCTACATCTACCCAAACACTGTATTGTTTGAAAAGAAGACAGCATCTCTCTCTGCCTAGTGTAAAACCTTTTCTGTGTACATTTTCTAAGACATTCAGGCTTGTTATGCTTCACTTCGCTACTTGAATCCGATGGTGTTAAGTTGGTAGCTCAATACTAGTGCTTTGCCAATTATACCAGAGAAGAATCAAGCAGAGGAGAGTCCTACCATTCCCAAAGTATATTAAAAGAAGGAGTAATATGTTCAGGTTGCAAGGTCTGTCCTAGGAAGAGGGTCGGTAAGTACACTGAAGCGTGGAGCATGGTCCAGGAACTGCATTAGAGGGAATTACAGGAGGACACCGAAAAATGAGCCGTCAGGAAGGCTCTAGAAAGTCCTATGGACAGAGGAGGCAAAACAGCTGTCTGAGGGAGCTAGCACTGCCATGCAGTCCTTGTACTAAACTTACCTGGACAGATAGGGCAACCCAGTAACTATGAAGCTGATGTTAGACAGGATCATTCAATGTGCGTCTTTTACAGCTGAACCTCCAGGAACAGTATGCAATTGAAAACATATGATTGATTTTTGGAAATTCGGTGCATCTAGAGGGTGTAGTCTCCAGCATTCAGAGTATATATGTCATTTGTTGTTCGATAATTGTTCATTTATTACCAGCTTATACTATCTTGGTTGTACGATCCTGTACCTAGATAGCATAGCAGTTGATTTTTTCTTGTCAATCACTTGCCTTATGCAAAAAACCACAATGATTAAAGGGGTGTCAACAGAAAAAGAGGGTAGCAAAACACAGTGGGTGGGTTATAAGTTTCCAAAGATTGGAGATTCCTACCTCAGCAGATACAAAGGTGACCACATGGGCAGATCAGTAAAACTGACACTAGTCTGTAGTTTCTTGTGATAAAAGAGAGTAAATTTTTCCTCACCAGGGTGTCTTTTCACCTTCTTTCTCTGCTTATGGAGTGAGGCTTACTGTTTTCTCTAATAGCAACAGGTATCACAGTTAAGCCAGACACAATCCTGCATTTTGTCTTTTCTCCATGTATTCAAAACAGTAGTAACAATGTATGTGTAAATAGACTCATAGAGGCCTTGTTCTAGTCAAATACAGCTTTCATTGGCCTCGTGGTGATCATTACCAACGCAAACGGCAATCCATTCCAAGTATATAGTATGTTCTTTTGCATTTCATAAGAGACTACTGCAATCTGTCAGAGTTAGCTTCGTATGTACAATATGAAAGCATGTATTGTACATAGCTCTATGTATTATAGGAAAATTTTAAACATGGTTGTAAAATCCAGTTTTATTATCCACTTAAAATGAAACTGTGTCCTTGTTTGTAAACTAGTGCTAATTCTGCATCTACAAACTATATGACAATAAATACATTTTTAATGATTATAACTATCCCTCAGAACAGATGTTTCCTGAACAGTTTTGTACTTGTTTTTCTGGTACTAGACCTTTTAAATAAATTGGAAACAATGTGTTCAATTTTAAAAGAGAATTGGCCACTGGTACTAATTTTGTAATGACATAAAAATACAGTATAGTGGGGCCTTAGTTTCTCCCATATGGAAGAGAAGTTGCCTTTCTTACAACTTTTATTGTTTTATTCGTTCATTCATTCATTCATAATTTATGTGCAGATAGAATAGTTATTCCTTGACTCACTCATATTAACAAACAACTAAAGCTAGTACAATCCTAGAGTTGTATAGCCCTTCAGGGTTAATTTCAGAGGCAGAATAGCTCAGTTCCTAAGCATTCAGTGGGAAAGATAACTGCTGTGGATCATTTCTGTTGTTATAAAAGCAGATCACAGATGGATCATTTGCACAGTTATTGCTACTGTGACTCTTACTTACAACAAAGATGCAGAAATGATAGTAATATCAGTTCTTGCGTATTTCTATAAATGAAGAACATAAATGGTAAAAAATGAGAAACACAGAAACATCTGCCTGATGATCAGGCCCCATCAGAGAGTCTGAAAATTTCTCTTAACAGGAATCATGACTGAAATCTAAGTTATGATTAAATCATAACTGAAATATTTCTTGTCTTCAAAATTATGCATGTAACTTTTTAAATATGATGCTGTTTAACAACATTTTATGCATTGTAAAAGTGACTGAAATCTGTCCTTGCATTAAAGGAGATTCTGAAAGCCACAGGTAAACCTAATCCTATCATTAACTGATTTGTTCATGAGAATACTAGCAGAATTTTACAAAATATAGCCACCTACATATTCCATTCTAATTCCCAAAGCTTTTGGGGGCCTCAGCCTCAGATGAAAGAACTAATAATTCGTATTCTGTCAACAGTAAAAACCATACTAAATCAGTAATCACATACTAAAATCAGTATGCATAAGCACCACATTAAGGAATTTATGTTTAAGTTGAAAAGAAAATCAAAGAGGAGTTTTCTACAACTATGTACACTTTTTATTTTTTCATGTTACAACACATTTCTTTTCAAACTGAAGGGCTGATAAAATCCAGAGTTTTGTAAATTTTATGGTTTCTGATAGGCTGTTTAAATCTAGTTTACTATTAAATGTTTAACTCGGTATTGCTTTCATTGGTGCATAAGGACCATGCCCAGCAGCTGTTTGCTTAATTTAGTCTTTAAAGTCCCTAGAGAAGTGAATTCCATAATCTAACCTAGAAGGATAGCCTCTTCCAAGGTTTCACCACAATGGTTTTTGTGGATTTACATTTATTCCTAACACCTAAGGTAAATGTCCCTTGGTGTAAATTAAACCCACTTGTTCTTATCCTTCTTCAGTCAAAGCTGGTGTTTTCATTAGTATGTCAAAACATAACTATGTCCTTCTTTAGTCTTTTTTGTTTACCAAAAAACCCACCCAAAAACAATTTTCAGCCTTTTCTTGTAAGTCATATTCTCAAAATCTCCAATTATTATTTCTTTCCCCTGTCTTGATGCTCTCAAATTTATCATAACAGTTATTTCTAGCTCACCAGAGTATAGAAAGCTAAAATCTCACAAAAAGGTCACACAAATGGAATAATTGCCTCCAGGCCTTTCATATGACTTTGCTGTTAATACATTCCAGGATCACACTTGTGTTATTTTATCAGTCACTATCGAAGTTCAGGGTTCCTCAAATCCCTTTTTCTGAAGTTCTGCTGTGCTCAGGCATTTTTCCCCACTCTAAAATGTGCTTTTGTGTACTAATTTCCAGTTGCCTTTACTGAATTTCTCATTGATTTTAAATAGATTCTTCAAACTGCAGAGGTAAATTTAATCTTAGCCCCTGAGCTTTGCCTCAGAGTTTGTTTTTGTAAACATACGCTACACTCCATGAAGAAAATCATTAATGAAAACAATGATTTTCATTTTCTATTGATTAGATATTTTTTTCCACCTGAAGCCTTGTGACATTATCATTTCCACAGCAACTAGTTTTAATGTCAGAAACAAAACTATGGTCTAATAGGGGTACAGCTGTAATAAATGAGCTCTTAGGAGCTAGATTTCAAACATATGTTCATAGTTAAGAAGTGAAGTGTAAGGGATGAATATAACATCTATACAATATATAAACAGCAGCCAATAATTTCTACTCGTACAGAATTCTTGCTTGAGCAACAGCAGTATAATTGGCCCATACAGTTAAAGAGCCTGTTTCAGAAAGACTTTTTAAAATGAAACTTCTTCTTTATGTGTTAAAACTCACAGTAATTAGGAGTTGTAAAATTTTACCATATGGGATTAAAAGCAAAAGCATTAAATTAACACCAGTGTGAAAGTACTGCAGTGCATTTTATGCACCACTGACATTTCACTAAAACTTCATCTGAAGGTGTGGAAGATATATGCTAATCTCTTGGCACAACATTTAGCTCTAGAAGACGGCAAGCAGTAGGGTATCGAGTCAAAAGAAGAAAATCCTCATGAGTGTAGGTGGGAGAAATTTTCCTTATATAGCTCCAACAATATTAACATGATGCACAAAGCCAAAGCAATTAACACTAAACATAAATATTCCAGTAAAAGCCTATTCCACAGAAAAACACAAATTTAGCAAAATTTAAATATTGCACATGTAAACTAGAAGTAAAAAGAAGAAAGGCTGTGTACCTCCTAGAGTTGAAGTTACAAGCTTGAGCAGTCATCTGACCATGCTGCCCAAATGTCCAGCACACTATCTGCTTGGAAAAACAGGCTTCCTGAGAAATCATTCAGGAATTAACATCGCAACATCAAAATCAAGAAAAGCAAAACAAAATGAAAAACTAAAGAAAACAAAACAAAGAACTGCATATCTTTGTGTCAATCCTCCTGTTTGAAGTATTTTCTTCCCACAAAAAGAAGACGCTTTCTTAACAAGGTAAATTCCATGTTTAACCACAGCTCCTAAAAGGCACTAGCATTTAACAGAACTGCTCTGTAGCTATGGCAGATCACAAGGGATACACTTGTTCTAGGAGCCTCGTTCCCTTCACTCTTCTCAGACACAGCTGCTCTTATGAAGCTCAATTACTTGTATGTAACATCCATATTATACAATTGTTTCAGTAGTCTTACACAGAAATAATAGAAAGGATGGTAGTTTTGTGGACATATCAAAATGCCTGGCTGAGCATTGCTTTGTTTTACTGACTATGTAGACTTAATTTCAGGTATGCAGCAACTTCTTTATCTGTGCTTTTCTGTCAAAATTGGTGCCCGGTTGCCCCATTTTGCCTACATAGTACTGCTACAGGAGCAAAAAGTAGACAGCGGCCTTAACAGGTCAGCAGATGTTCCCCAGGATCTGTTCTGAATTGTAAGGCTGTTCTGATCAGCAGTTCTCTGCTGAACAGAATATTACCTAAAGATTAAGGAAGAAACCATTCATGATGATCTACACTTTCTTGTAATAGTAACTCACTCGTGACTAAAGACTCATTACGTTGCATAATTTTAGTGTTCCTATCCAACATTGCAAAGTTTGTGGTATAATTGCTTTTATCATTGTGACCATTTATTAACCTCTCAATGCATATGACAAATGATGTAGTTGCTAATGGAGAGCTATTTTAATGAAGTTTCATGGAGCTGACATTAGCAGTGCTTTCAATGTTCTTGCAGTTCTTTTCTTAATCTTTCTCCTGTGCTTGCTCTTTCTTACCTACCTTTAAAGTTTTAATAAATAGACTTAGGGTCATGTGTTACCATGGATTTTCCTTCCTTGCTGAATAAAAACAACTCTTGACAACTCCCTAAAGCTGTTTCTCCTTCTTTGTCTGCATATCCTTTTGGAACTATGAGAAGACAAATAAATTTTAGAGCATGAACTAGTGTGACTTTATATGACCTCTTGTTATTAAGTACCCTATTTCCTGACAAAATAAATGGACCTGTGTGTTGTTTTGTTGTTTTCCTTTCTTGGCCTTTAGCTAAATTTTTTACTATAAATACCTCACTCATATGAAGCAAAGATTATATAATGAGCCTTAAACTTTGCACAACTACATGCTTATTAAAAATTCCTATTCATGAATACTGTAGATGCCTCTGACATACTTAGGGTTTTGTCTGTAAATCAGGAGTAGAAATAAATCAGACATATCTCAAAATGAAGTCGCTAGGTTAATGAAATGTAGAAATTTTGGAAGCTGATCAAGCATTACTGGAAAATCCAGTAAAAATCAGTTCAATAAACACTCTAAGTATCTGCTTTTACACATGTAAGCAGCTCTATGGAAATAGTAGATTGCTTACCAATGTGATGACTAAACCTAGGTTTTGGTATGTATGTGATAAAAAGTGTTATTAACTTTACTTTCTTTAAAATATTCACATCAATACCTAGAATGGATTATCTTTTTAAGGAGATTTAGTGTTAGGACCAGAATTCCATGAATATCCTCAAATAGATACCCAGAAATTATAATTACATATTTTAATTATGTAATTAAAGTTAGTCCTGTACCTGGAATCACAAAATTAAAACACGTGATTAAGTAAAACTTACAATTTGAAAACAACAAACAGAATGTCCAGTGGGTGTGTTTAATTTACAAGATATGTGAAAAGTGATTTACTATGTACTGCACTGTCACTGTGGATCAGGTTGAAAATGATGGTTGACAATTTCAAAAACCATTTTTGTCAAACTGTTAAAACATCAATGTCTTGGATTATTTTTTTCTTTAAAAGATCTCAGGTATTTTCCTTAGATAGTTTCAGATCAGAGAAGAGCTGTTTCTCTGTTTTTTTTTTTTCTTTTCTAAGATATAGATCAGAACAAACCAGAAATGTAAAGTTTTAGGTTATCTATAAGGCAATAAAATACTAGATAGGAGAAATTTTACTAAATTTTGTTAAGCAAATACTTTAAGTACTATGTCAAATACCTATCTAACCAAGTTATCATTCATACACTTCTAGGTTAGCTCACATCTAGACTGCCTTGCTAGAAGTATAATTGAAACTGAAAAAAAATAGTGTTGGTTAATCTCCATCAAACATCTCATCCTTTATAGATTTCTTAATCTCAAAGATAATATGGCCACACAATTTATGGATCTCTTCTCTATTCACTTCAATAACAGAAATTTCCTGTGTTGAAACTCTAGACTCAAGAAAACCCCCAAAATATGAGTATTTGAGGAATTTCTTCCTGTCTCTCAATGTAAGGCAAAAAGTTACAAAAATACATTTGTTGACAGAATTTTTTGCTCTTTCCCATAATAGAATTTAACCTCCAGGTTGTATTTTACTGTATTTCTAACCTTCTTGTAATTACTTCATTTTCTGCAGATGTTTATGATATATTTTTAAAATTTAAGAGTTTTGAATATTAGATAAATATATAAGAAGTTAGATTAATCTTGGACCGTTGAATCTGGAAAGCATTCATATGGAAAGAGAAATAGATGGGGTTTTCTTTGACAGCAGCACTAGGTTTGTTACTTTTTCTCTGTTAACAACTATAACTAACAGTTATTTCTAACTTTGAGTTTGTTTTTATTCCTATGATAACTGTTCCATAAAGAAGTGTGTACCTTGCTAATGCAGAAAGTTCTCTGAAGAGACATGTGATATAGATTCTCTGTGTTAAAATATGTAATTGAAGTTTTATTTCTATTAAAAATCAAATCTTAGAGAATAGAGTATACAGTATTAATTTTCACGTGCTAGTTTATGACATTTACCTTACCTTCTGATTTGTGCTTAGGAAACTGCGGTTTCTGTAATCTTATTCAGACACCAAGATTTTTCTTTTGTCCCTTCGACTTACTTCCTTTTAACTGTAGTTCAGTCACAGTTTTAATTTGCATTACTGCTTAGAAGCACCACAGGAATGAGTCCAGAGTATGACGGTATTCACTGATGTAACATACAAAAGTTGAAGGTAAAATTAACCCAGACCTCAGCTTTGAAAATCAGAAAATGCTGTTGTATATGCCACATATTGTGGTGGTATTGTCCAAATCCAACAACCTGAAGAAAAGCAGCTATGTAAGTAAAAGACAATGAGAAGGCTTAGAAGATGAAGGAAGTTGGGGGAAGAAAAAACAAAGAGTGAGTGGGGGGCAGGAAAGAGAGAAAAACACCACAATAAAAAAATTTCCTTGCCATGTTAGGAAAAATAGAGAAGTATTTATTTTTTATTGTCAGTAAAAAATGGTTCAAGTTATAGTGAAGCTATGCAAAATGGAAACTGTACTCTAATACCACATTTTTAAAAATTGTAAAGTAATGGTTATAACACTGAAGTTTTAACAGAAAGATTGATTTCTGTAAATTAGTGAAGGAGTCATCTTGAACAGGTCTTCTACCAATGCTCTTCTATTTTTCAATAGCCTACTGGACAAGGTCTTCCAAAAAGCTCATTTTGTAGTGATAAAGATAATCCATCTAGTTGTGCTAAGATAATTGTTTCCTATGAGAACACATCAGACTAAAAGATTGTACCCAAGTAATGGGTTTTAATCCTCGTCAGCAATTAGTAAAACCTATCCCCACTAAGAAGCTTTATGACCATTGCAATGCACATTCTCTCCATAGATACAGAAAAATCAAAGAGAAGAAGTAGCCAGCAATACTTCAGCCACTTTTTTCAGCTGAGAAACAACCACAAGAAGCCGATGAATTCTGGAAAACACACTGCCTTCCTGGTTCTCAGGAGCTGCAAGAAAAGCAACCTCCTCTTGGTCTTTCTGGCAGTAGACATGGAGAGCACACGGAGGAGATAAGTACTATGTACTTAGTACTTAGTACTAAGCACTATACCTGAAATGGGGAACATGCAAATCACCCTCAGGGTTTAAATTGTTTCATAATTCCTTCCAAACTTCAGAGAGAATTTTGCCAAAACAAGGTTAAAAAATTGTGCTCCTATGTCTAATTTTAGAATTCTTCTACTTTTTGTATCTTTCAAACAGCTTGCGTGGTGTTCCTTGAAAATTATTCTTCTGACATCCTATGTATACTAATATGAGACTAGCTTTGTCTGATAAAGTTTGAAATCAAGCTTATTCTAAGGAATACTTAAAGTCCACCTGGATGCACTCCTGTGTGACCTAATCTATGTGATTTTGTTTTGGCAAGGAGGATGGACTAGATGATCTTTCAAGGTCCCTTCCAAGCCTTAACATTCTGTGATTCTGTGTAATTCTGTGAATAACAGATTTTTATGAAGTGTTGCAAGTCACATTGTGATTCTATAGCTCATCCGTGTTAATATTTCTCTAGCAGACATAAAACATTATCACATTTAGCACATGACAACTGAAAATATCCCAGCTCCTTCAAAAACTGCAGAGGCATCTTACTATATTGCTGATCAGCAGAAGAGCACTCCTTAGTACAAAAGCAAACCACTGCCCCATTGCATGTTTCTAAGTAGTTCTGCTGGTTTAAGTGTAGATATGAGTATGACAACAATGACTTAAGTTTTCTGAAAACCACCCTTTGTCGATATCACAAGACCATAGCTAATTCAAACATGCTAAAAAAGTTTGGGTTTACAGTAATAACTATTTTTAATACACAATTTCATATAAGCTCATGGCTGAGCTACCCAAATACTGCAGGCAGCAGTATCTCTTTCAAACATTACTGTCTTCCACATTAACCCTAAGGGTTTTTTGAAAGCACAATTCACCCCCACTGTTTCAGTTTATTACAAAAAAAAATTGTGCAGAATTGAAAAGAATACATCAACAGAATAACTCTAAACACAGTGAAAACTTCTTCTCTTTTTGTTCTTCTATGGATTTTGATCTTCAAGTGACTGTAAATTGACATCTCTTATTTATTTATTCATTTATTCATTTCTTAATTAGTAATCAACTGAGTGCTGCAATTGCTAAAAATCTGTTCACATTACTTCAGTGCAATCATTTTCAATCACGCAGATCCATAAGCAAGTCCCTCTATAGCAAATGCTAAAATTTATATTAGCTTCAGAGAGATAGGTAATTGTCCAGCAAATGCAAAGAGGATATTGTAAATATTTGAAGTCTGTTCCCCTGAAGAAATCTAGTCTAGGCTTCTGTTTAGGCTGTAGGACATGAAAGCAATCACCAGTACTGTCTCTGCAGAGACTATAGTGTTAGTGGAGAACAACTCCCACATCAGGCAGCTCTTGTAATATTTAATCATCTTTCCGCACTGTGGAGATTACCAAGGGGTTTAAAAGCAATGCACTAAAATAGCATTCCCAAATATTCTCCTAAGAACACTTCCTCCTAATGTGTTTGAACCAGGCAAGAATTGCAGACATTAACAGAATAAAAGATTTTTGTCTCATCATAAATGCACTCAGTAGTAAACAAAGGAGATAAGAAATAACACAAACCTCCTTATTTAAATGTTCAGAATATATGCAACCACTCTTTAAACATACTTTTTTAAACATGGTTTTTACCGTCTTATTCAGATCTCAGATTTGTCATGTCCTGCCCAGGAGAAGGGGACAAGTGACTTACATTCATAATTCCCCAATCGGGTGGACAACAGTGAGACAAGTCTCAAGGTCCATACATAAATATTTATTAATTTCTCATAATGTATAAATTGGACTCATGATAATCGGTTTTATTTACATGACGCACTAGGGCAGGCAATATACTATGACTTAATGGTAAATGGGAAAAGACTAGGTATACAACAAACTACAGCAAGCTACATGTTACTTAGTGATAACAAGGAAAAAAGGCATATAACAACTAACAGACAGTATTATACTTAAAGATTACAGGATAGAAACTAAGTATAAACTAAGCAAGCAGTATAATAGGCTCTGTATTACTTAGTGAGAAAGGGGGGAAAGAAAGAAAAAGAGAGAGGAAAGGGAGGAGTGGAAAGAGAGATAAAGATCACCAGTCCAGGTTCCTGCGTTGGTCATGTCAACAAGGATTCAAGGATACTGTCATCTTTACTTCTCCTTCTGCACTACTTCTTCTTGTTGTCTTCATCTCTGTCTACAGGCTTCTTCTCTTCCTCTTTTGCCTGTCTCTTATCTCACCTCAATTTATACACACTTTTCCTATATGTGGATATATAGTGTGTCGGGTAGCGAAGCAGGGCGTTTCATTGTTTACGACTATATGCAATTGCCTTTTCTCCATGGGAGACATGCTAGGAGACAAGGCCATCCTGCCTTCACAAGATTCCTGATGTCATGCATATTCAGGTCAAGGCTGTTTGAGGCATCTGTTTCCTGCTTCCCTCTACCACATTCCATGTGGCACTTGTTTGCCACACAGAGACAGAAACAGGTCTTGGTTTTAACCAAGATGGAGGTTTGTAAAACGCCAAGAAATGTTTAAAGCAAACATTCAGGCATCTGTCTGCTACAATGTTTTACCCTGTAAACTTTATTTCTGATACTTTATAAATTAGCACCACACCAGAAAAAGCCCAACTTCAGCACACATGATCATGCTGCAGTGATCCCCTCAAAAAGATAGCACAATGAGAATCTACTAATCCTAAATGTTAGATATTCACACTGGACCACTTGTTTTCCAAGATCATAAACTGACTGAATCACAGTATCAGATCAGGATGTCAACATTTTTCCTTTTGTATGTAAATCGAGTGAGTAGTAATCTCAGCATTGACTGAGGATTAAATAGATGGTGAGAAAATGGAGAGCCCCTTGTCCCCAGTAGTCCTTATAACTGCTAATTTACTACATGATGCTAATTAAATGAGGCTGGCTTCATAATGGAAATATATGGTGCCCGAGTAGAAAAGCTGTTAACATAATTATATCTGTTACACAGGGGGTGTAGCAGATTGCAATTATCAGAACACTGAGTTTAAGGCTACATTGTGTACTCTGATGTTAGGAGTGGCTTTTATATTCCTTCACTTCCTAAATAACACTCCAGCTCAGCATTAAAACTTTTTTTCTCCTAAGCTTCAAACACATTGTCACGGGTTTGAGTCTTGAAGGAGATTTTGGTAGTGGGGCAGGGCTGTGAGGCTATGGCTCCTTGCAAAACTTCTGGAGACTTCACCAGACCAACTTTTACAGTTGGATCTGCCTCTGGCCAAGGCCGGGCCAATCAGTGCCTCTGCAATCAATACATTTAAGAGGGGAAACCTGTTAGGTGAGTGGCCCTTTTTGTCTCTTTTGTTGTCTCTTTGTGTCCTGTCTTTTGTGTTGGAGAGGTTTTTTTCTATTTGGAAGAATGGGAGATGAGGAAAGCTGAGGGGGGGGTGGAGCTGGGAGAGATACACCAGAGCAAGACATTTCTTTGAAGTCTTATGGTGAGCAAGATGGCAGAGATTGCCTGTGGACTGAGGAGATCGCCTGTGGACTGAGGAGATCAACGGTGGTGAAATGTCCAAGATGTAGCAGCACATGGAAGATGCCATTCCAGGGGAGGAAGAGATGACACAAGAGCAGAGGACGCATCGAAAGTAAACTGTGACTTTGAGGAGTCACTAGGCATGATCAATCTGAGGACAGATGATTAATCTCAATCTGAGTGACTCACCAGCAATATAGTATAGTCAAGCAAATTAGGTACTTCGATAAAGTGGTCTGGCTGAATCTGATGCTTTGTACAAAGTTGCACAAATACTGTTTCTTTGAAAATATAATGTTGACTTCTATAAAATTTTAAGACCTCCCTTTATATGTCTCTTCTAGGTGGTTAGATGTCCTAAGCAACATCAGACTGACAGCCTTTGAGGACTTAGAAATGAGTGGCTCACAACTAGTCTTGGCAAGTCGTTCTTAACCAAGCAAAGATTTCCTCCAAGTTAGAACATGTCACAGATTCCTGATTCTGAATGAACAAGTCACAGGCTCCTGTTCCTGGATGAACACTTAAAGATAAAAAGAAATTTTACAGAAAGTGAAAGAAAAGACAGGTAGACTAACAAGAATACAAGGAAGTTGCCCAAGCAGCCAGGCATCAAGTTAGCAACCTTAAAGCCCAGATAGAATTAAATCCAGCCAGGGACATTAAGGGTAACAAAAAAATCTTTTATAGGTATGTCAGTGATAAAAAGACGACTATGGAAGATGTGGGTCCTCTCTGGAAGGGAAGAGGAGAACTGGTCATGAAGGATATGGAGAAGGCTGAGGTTCTCTATGACTTCTTTGCTTCAGTCTTCACCAGCAAGGGCTCTAGCACCACTGTCCAAGTTGTAGAAGCCGAAGGCAGGGGCTGAGAGAGGGAAAATCTATCCACTGCAAGTGAAGATCAGGTTCATAACCATTTAAAGAACCTGAAGGTGTACAAGACCATGGTGAGATCTATCCGTGGGTCCTGAAGGAACTGGCAGATGAAGTTGCTGGGCTGCTGTCGTATTTGAGAGATCATGGCAGTCTGGTAAAAAGCCCACTGACTGGAAAAGGGGAAACATCACCTCCATTTTCAAAAAGGGAAAAAAGAGAGGCCTGGGCAACTACAGGGCAGTCGGTCTCACCTCTATGCCTGGCAAGATAATGGAGCAGATCCTTCTGAAGGCTCTGCTATGGCACATGGAAAATGTGGAGGTGATTGGTAGCAACTAACATGGATTCACCAAGGGAAAATCCTGCCAGGAAAATCAAGTGGCTTTTTATGATGGAGTAACAGAACCAATTGACAAGATAAGAGCAACTGATGTCATCTACCTGGACTTGTGCCTGGATTGTCCCACATGACATCCTGGTCTTCAAGTTGGAAAGACATGGGTTTGATACACGGCCATTCCACAGATAAGGAACTGGCTGGAAGATTGAACTCAAAGAGTACAATGTCCAGGTGAGACCAGTGACAAGGGGTGTCCCTCAGGGATCAGTACTGGGACTGGCACTACTTAACATCTTTGTCAGCAACATGGATAGTGACACTGAGTGAACCCTCAGCAAGTCTGCCAAAAACACGAAGTTGTGTGGTGCGGTTGACACACTGAAGGGAAGGTGTGTCATCCAAAGGGACCTTGACAGGCTTGAGGGGTGGGCCCAGACCAATCTCATGAAGTTTAACAAAGCCAAATGTAAGGTCCTGCACCTGGATCGAGGCAATCCAAAGCACAGATACAGGCTGGGCAGTGAGTGGATTGAGAGCAGTCCTGGGGAGAAGGATTTGGGCGTGTTGGTGGATGACAAAATCCACGAGCCAACAGTGTCCACCTGCGGCCCAGAAAGCCAGCTTTATGCTGGGATGCATCAAGAGATGTGTGACCAGCAGGTTGAGGGAGGTGTGCTCCGCCCTTGTGAGACCTCACCTGGAATATTGCGTCCAGCTCTGGAACCCTCAACACAAGAAAGACATGGAGCTGTTGGAGCGACTCCAGAGGAGGGCTGCCAAGCTGGTCGGAGGACAGGCTGAGATAATTAGGCTTGTTCAGCATGGAAAAGAGAAGGCTCCAAGGAGACCTTATAGTGGCCTTCTAGTACCTTAAGGGGGCTTACAAGAATGCTGGGGAGGGACTTTTTACAAGGGCCTGTAGTGGTAGGATGATGGGTAAGGGTTGGAAGCTGGAAGAGCATATGATATAAGGAAGAAGTTCTTTGTACTGAGGGTGGTGAGACAGTGAAAAAAGTTGCCCAAGGAGGTTGTGGACCATTCATCCCTGGAAGCGTTCAAGGCCATGTTGGATGGAGCCTTGAGCAACCTGATCTAGTGGAAGATGTCCCGGCCATGACAGGGGAGTTAGAACTAGATGATCTATGATTCTTTTTTTCTCCTTTGTAGCTGTTGATACTTTCATTACTCTCCTCTTATGTATTATCCCCTCTCATTCTACCAGTTAGGAAAAGATGAATGCATAATACTGGGACATGTAAGGTACGGATGGGTGGTAGATGGTACTTTGCTTTTCAAACTTCTTGCAAAACATTTTCTGCATGCAAGACCTATATGGGAGTTCAGGAGACCAAAGCAATGATCTGACCAAGGAAAATGAGTGGCAAAGGCTTTGAGACAAGAACAGAGACTGAGGAAGTAGTAAGAGCATGAGCAAAAGGGGAAATGAGATGATGTGGAAAGTACAAAAAGAATCTGAAATGCAGGGGAAGAAAAGGACATGAAAGAATAGCAAGCAAATGAGGAGAAAATGAGAACAATAAGGTATTGAAGAAAGAAATCATTATATTATGCTGAAGACTTCATTATGAATTCAGGTATTATTTTTACACTTTAAAAAAATAAGAAATAGGAAAGTACTCTGCTGTGAAGCTAGTTAGGGTTGTTTTATCCCCTTTTTTCCCAGTATTTTGTATTTCTGTGGCTTTCTCGGATCTCCACTTCCGTGAGTGGAAGGATGGTTAACTAAAGGTAAATACAATTTGGATATTAGTGACTGAAAAAGAGGTTGTCACATGCACATTTACTAAGGGAAGTTTGGAGCTGTTACTCTTCAAAATGCATTTGTAGCAGCAGAGAGCAGAAAAATTTTACTTGATTAGAAGTTGAGAAAAACAATGTTAGCCATTTTCATGTTTCTGTTTATTGATTTTGAGTGATACGGTTTTTTGCAGTTTTGTTGGGTGTTTTTTTCTTTTTCTCTGTCTAATAGACACAATGTTGGGGGCACAGGAGAATACTTGCAATAAAAAAACTTTTCTGGTTATTAAATGTCTTATCATCCCTTCACTTTTTTTAATCATCCCCAAAAGCTTTTTAAAACCCGAATACTCCTCCATGGTGAGCATTATCCCTTAATAATTTTTTCTTAAAGTGTTGAACTGAATCTGAAGCACTGATACACCTGCTTTTAGCATTATGCTTTGCTATTTTGAAATGTGGTTTTGAGAGACTGATCATGGAATATGAAATATTTCGTAGCTATGAAAATGGGGATTCTGGGAAACATAATACCCTAATGGAACTAGGTAATGCAGACTTGCTTTAGAAAATCTTTGACCTTAAGAAAACTCTACGGACACTGTGTCATGAACCTCTGAGAAAGCAACAAGGGAGTGGCAGATGAGGCCAGGTACAGGGCAGAGCTAGACTTTTGGTTCTCACAGGCCAGCTTTCTGTGCCTGGCTTGAGATGGGGCTTTTATATAAATAATAGTTCAAAAGAAGACTGTGTTAATGTTTTAACATGATGCCCAGGGATATCTACAATTGCCTTAAATGTTAAAAATTAACTGGATTTGGAAACTGAGTACTCAGAGGAATAAGTTAATTTTTGTAAAGCTTGTGTAGTGGCTTGATCCACCTGCCCAGGCAGGCAACAAAGAACCATGTGACCACTCACTTATTCTTTCCCCCAACCCTGTCCCTTTAGGGTTGGGGAGGGAGAAAATTCCACTAAAAAGGCTCAAAGATTGAGATTAGGACAGAGAGGATTCATTTGCCATTTATGGCCACAGGCAAAAAACAGAGTAGACTTGAGGAGAAAACGTAAATTTAATTTATCACCACAAGTTTACTAGATCAGAGTAGGATAATGAGAGAAAATAAATGCAAATCAATCTTAAACACACTTTCCAACTACATTTTCTTCTTCCCAGCTACCTCCTCCTCCTCCCCCATCAGTGCAAGGGGATCAGGTGACAGGCGGTGCAGTCCATCTGGCCACTAATCATTATCCATTGCAACACCTCCTTGGGAAAGAGGGGTCCTAACAGTCTTTCCCTTATACCACATGGTGTCAATCTCATGGGAGGTAACTCTCACCATAAGCTCCTTCCACTAATGTGGGATCGACATCAGAGTCACAGGTCACTTCAAACACGTTCTCTGCTCTCATCATTCTACCATCTCAGTACAGAGCTCAGGGAGGTCTCTACCCTGGTGACCTCTTTCTCCCACTTTATCCCTACCAACTACATAGTTTTCTCTCTTCAACTCCACCTCCCTCCCCTCAAGGAGTGAGCAACTCCCCAACACAAAATAAAGGACAGGAGACAAAGAGACAAAACACAAAGAGACAAGGAAGTTAGCCCAACAAGTTTCCCCTCTTAAATAAATTGATCACAGAGATGCTGATCAGCCTGGCCTTGGCCAGAGGTGGGTCTGACTTTTCCCTGCGTCTTGGGAAGTCTCTGGAAGTTTTGCAAGGAGCCAATCCCTAAAGCCCTCACTCTTGCACTACCAAAACCCCTGCCAGACATAAGCCCATGACAGAAACCTACAGGAAAGAAAAGAGGGAGTGTAGTGATAGGACAAGAGGTAGAGGTGAGAAAGAAAGTAGATTTACATTAGATATTAAGAAGAAATTGCTTACTGTGATGGTGGTGAGACACTGGAACAGGTTGCCCAGAGAAGTTATGGGTTCCCTCTCCCTGGAAGTGTTCAAGGCCAGGCTGGGTGGGGCTTGAAGCAACCTAATGTAGTGGGAGTGTCCCTGCCCATGGCAGGGGAGTTTGAACTAGACCATCTTTAAGGTCCCTTCCAACTCAAACTGTTCTATTATGATTCTATGAAAAAGGTTTCAGAGTAACAGGCTAATGCCTGTCTCAGTCATCAGTATTGAGTGACTTGTGACAGTTCACCTTGTTTAATGTGACCACGAAAAACTCTTTTGCCAGAGATATATGTTGTAACATGAAAGCCAAGGAGACAAAGGAAGTTCAAAGCTTCTGTGGTTTTCCAGTCCCATGAAAAGCTCTGCTTTACTCTTTTGGTAACCAAGCGATAATGGCAATACTGGAAAATGTCAAGAGGACTTTATTACATTTGCAAGATTTTCCATTTGAAAACTGCCTTAAATTTCCCTGATGCATTTTTCTGTTGTGCAGGCTCTTATGCTGTGTCACTCTTTGAGTACAAATAATTACTATGCCATTAGAATAAATGAATAGCAATTGCTGTAATTGTATCATGACCTCCTCATGATTGGACTACAGCCATTGAATTGTCTGCCAGTTTTCAGGGCCCAGATCTACAGCTATGATGAATCATTGTATCTCAGGGAAAGGACTGTGTGAGCTCATTCACCTGTGAGACAGTTTCAGTTTCGTACAATATAATTTAGAAAAAGAATTACATAGCTATGATTTCTGGGGGGTGCAGAAAAAGTGGAGCTGCAATACAGCAGCAAAGAGCAAAAGCCTTCTCAGTGTTGCCTCATTGCACTCATCTAACTCTTCTCTGTACAGTCATATTGGGTTTAGGACCAAAATTAATGCCAAACAGGACCCATCAGACTTGAAAATTTAATGTATTCTCCTGCAGCATAGGAATATTTTCTTCACTTTTGTACAGCATCAAGCATGCAGAGGGCATTCAACAATCACTGGCTAAGGAGCGAGAATCCAACCCCCACAGTTATGAAACCAATCTGAAAATTCTTATAAAGTATTAGAATTCTTAGTTATTCCAAGTATGATGTTTTAGTATTTTTTATGCATACACGGAATTTTTAGAGTTATGAAGTCTTCTTAATGTGAAACCTGTACATTTTAAAAGCACTTATTAGAATATTTAAGTTCTCTATGGTGTTACTATTTCAGAAGTATTCATACACTGAACAAAACAATTGTACACAACAAAGACAGTGAGCAAGCATTTTCTCACAGGCCAACAGGATCAAGCTTTTTAGAAATAGTTTCTGTTACTGGTACAGATAACAAATGCCTCAGAAGCCTTGGGGAATAGCAGGTTCCTTGAAAAGGAGAAAAATATGTCCAGAAAACTAAGCACAAAAGTAACTTATGAGCACTTCTGGTCAAAGAAGAGAAACTACTCTGTCCTAGACAGGCATACAGACTCCCAGACCCACAGGAAAAGTCAGAGAATATCATTAGCTCACTTAATATTCTGGTATTAACATCATCATGCCTACTTATTCACCCTGCCCCAAATTGCTATACGTGTGGATAAAAATAACATTGTTCTACAACAGAATTGTGTGTCTCTCTTGTAACAATGGTAGTGCTAGTAAACTTGATGAGAAGCCTGGATTTTTCTGCCTTCTACCAGTATACAGCTAGAATACTGATTGCTTTCTCCTAACAGTCAGCAGATTTCCCTGTTTCCTGCCCTTCTCAAGGATCCTGACATCATTGGACAATGCTGTTGTCCAGATGATTTGTTCCTTCAGTTACTGCAATGAGGAGAAACCAGCAGAGCCTTCAATCTGAGAGGAGCTTGAGTGTCCAAGGGGATCACATTATTGAGTTCTGCAGATAGTATTGGATAAACAGATTACAGATGGTTTTAGCAAGAGATTAAATTTTCTTACATTAGACAGAGGATCGGGGTCACCCAAACTCTGTTCAATCCAAATCCCAGAGTAGTGAAGAGATGATGTTGCTGAGACAGCTTTCCACTCCCCTGATCTCCTGCCTGACTGAATTCGAAAAATGCCCTAAGTTATGTTTCAGATGTGTTACAGTGATAACAATGGTCCCCCAACATCATCTGCACATCCTAAAGAGACTGAGCTGTTAAAAAACACCCTGTTCCTCTCAGATAAGTTCCTCTTCTCTGACAGTGGCAAAACTATAGCACAAAACCAGTATGCACAGGAAGAAAAGCTGCTGTTTCCATTTGTGGTCTTTACTGGTAGTGTAATTAGGCATAGTAGGCGAAGGTCAGGCTAGAAACTAGCAAATTTTTGATTAAACTGCTGTTTTGATATAACCCTTAAGTCATTGTAACTGGCTGTGTTTGTACGTGAAACACTTTTTAGCTCAAGGCTAGTATTTTTAATTTTTTTCTTATTACAAATACATATTTTTAAATTCCTGGAGCATTTATTTAAGCAACACCTAGACATTCTTACGAGTGTTACAAACCGCTTGGTCTGGTCCTCCTGCATAGTAATTTTCTAAAGTATCTTCTCAGAAAAGATATTTACAAGGACAATAAACTGTGAAGATCAAAAAAATTTAATCAATACCATTTTAATAATACATTGTTCCATTTCATTTGGAGGTTTTTACAGATACCATCAGTTTTGGTTCCTACAATTTCACCAGGTCATCTAAGCCTAAATTAGCCATATCTGCTCTATTCTGTATTATTTACACTTATCCCATCCTAGTAACATCAGCTAGGGAATTTTATCCAAAAGATTCTCACAAAACAAGATCAGTTCCTGGACTGATTGCCAAGGACTACTACTGACTTCCATCCTATAAGACCAATACAAAATTTTAGCATTTAGTGAGTTGAGAAGAATAAAATAGAAGCCTCACCTCTCCTCCACTCTGTAGCTGAAGGTGTAAGAAAAGCAGGAACAGAACTGGTACTTAATTACACCAACTTTCCTGGGGAAGATACTGAGGGGAGAGAGGCAGCGTACAATGTTGTATATTCCTTGTTCCTGATTTTTGCATTGGTAAAAACACAGACTGAACAATATCTATTGCGAAATTCCACATTTTTTCTGTTCTAAATTGGATTTTATATGTACATATATGATGTACAACAGATATAAAGACTCACATGTTTATATTTGGACTTTATGAATCTCTTGACTCTTTAAGTTGTTAGTATTTTCTTTAAAAAGACAACCAGAAGACAGTGGAAATCTTTCC
>NW_009714334.1:0-5403 GCF_000703405.1 Apaloderma vittatum | reverse complement strand
ATCGTTCCCTAACAATACGTTTAAATAAGAAAAAGAATAATATCTCAGCATCAGATAATCTTTTGGTGTCTAATCTCGACACTAAACTTCACATGATGAATATTTATTTCTATTATTAAAAAAAAAATGTTTGGAAAGTCTGCTCTTGGAAATGAAAAATAGATGCTAAATGCAAATGCATTAAGGGCCAAATTGTCCATGTCTTGAAATTTTATCCTAATTTATCCTATTATTCTTTGCATTCTCGTAAAAAGTGTTTAGATAAGAAGATTGGGTATTCAAGAATGATGTTATCAATATTTGCACAAAAGTGCTCATCTGTGCATGCAAAGCTAGTTTTGGGTTCATCCGTATGCTGGAAACATTCACCTGAACTCTTTTATAATACACTCTTTTATAATATATGTAAAATTTTGAAATTGCAGCCTTGTAAGGCCACAAGGACTCTGTCTCACTTTGTTGATTAGCCAATCTAATTTTCTATCCTTCTCCAGAGATAAGAAACATAGCCTGCCGCAGGTAAATTGAATAAGCATTCCTCCCTCTTCTTTGAGACAACTGGGTCAACAACGTGAGTCTTTGGCAGATATGTACCCAGAAAAGGGGCAGATCCTCATTCTTGCATGTATTTATATCTAACTGAAAAATCAGATAAGATTACAGTGTTTGTTCCTGGGACAACATGGCTATGGCACACAGTACTCCTCATGCCCCCAGTCTCAGCCTTCAAACCATCTTGTGTGCACTGCTGAACAGGAGACTAGTGGCTGTTAATCTTTTTTGACTTTCTAACAACCAATTAATCTGTCATCCCAGTGCAAAATATTCAGCTGACCTAATTGGCTTAGCCAGCCTTCCCGCAAAAGATGGTTCTGGTCAGACTGGCACTGAAATGCTTTTAAACTCCACCATGTATGTAAAGTGACATTTATTTGTTTTAGTGAAGATTTGGGTTGCCTAAATACAGCAGATTTCTTGTAAATAGACCACATTTTACTATTACTTACTTATATCTTATCCACTGAAATAATAGAGGCAAAAAGGGATTTTAAATGAATGAAAGTATAGCACACTTGTACCATGAATACAGTTTTTTATAAAATAGAATTTGTTTTCTTCAGCCTCACCTGTGAAATGTTTTAATTCTGTATGACTATAGTAAAAAGAAATAAAAATAAACAGAACCACAGAAGGATTCTTGGTGAATTGCCTTAGACTCAGTTGATGTGGACTAATATTCAAATAAATGCTGCAAGACAAAAGTATAGTTTATATGTGTCGTGGGTTAGGGCTGGGCCGGCCACTAACACGGACAGACGCTCTCTAAACCCCTCTTCCCTCCAAAATGGGAAGAAAGAGGGAATGAAGCAGAGAGACTTTTGGGTTAGAGAAGAAGAAAAAACTGGAACAGCTTTAATGAAACAATAATAGAAATAATAGTGGACTGATAAAAGTAAAGAACTATATACAACTATATATAGTAGCCTGACTTATATATATCAAACCCGACTCCCTCCCCCGATAGCAATCCCCACTGATGCTGCAGAGCAGGAGGCACTGGGGAAGCCCCAGGCTCAGCGGCGGCGGGAGCTGGATACAGGGAACTGGATTCGGGAACTCAGGATCCAGATCAAAAGCAGGAGGTCAGATGGAGCCCTCCCTGGACACTGGCCATTGCAGAAAAAAGGGCCGAAACTCTCGTGATCACTCAGTTTATACTAAATATGACGTATATGGGATGGAATACTCTCGTTGGTCACCTGTCCTGTCTATTACCCCCTGGAGGTGCAACCTTTTACTTCCTTGTGACCCCCCTTTACTATCCGGCACCCTCAGCGTGGCACACAAGAGCCAGCAGTGGCCTTGGTCACTGTGGGAATAAGTATCAACAAGAGCCTTTCTGCATCCCAGTGCCAGGCAGTGACTGCAAACATCAGGTGTTATTACCACTGCCAGCAGCACACACTGTCTGCAAAAACATGCTGCTGACTTCAGAAAGTGCAGCCTTTTAGAAGAGACTAAACTGGAAAGTAAAAATCATGAAACAGGACTGGGTTTTTAGCTAACCCTGGACAATATGTTATAAATCATGGGGTTTCTTCCACACTGAAGGAACGTTTGGACACTGTCTCAGTGCATATTTCTGTTCATGTTGCATTATTGCTTCTCTGGCAGGTACTGAATGTATCCTTGTCTGAGGACATATACTGTCTTAATTATATCACACACTGAAGTGTTTCGTGCTCCTTTGCAGACACTGTTATTTGGTCTTTAATTGGATTGCTGGCACACAGCTATAAACCTAATAAAGAATCCTTCTTGGGTGCTCACTAAAATGTTCTGCTGTTTCGTATGAGGACTCCTTACATGGCCTGTTTATCTCAGGCTTTTCTGAGTAAGTGAGTGGAGAGGAAAGGCTTATTTCTGGTAGATTTTTATCTTAACTGAATCCAGTGCAATTTTTTTTCTGAACGCAAGCATATTGGATCATTAAAGACTTGCTGTATTTTGTATTTTGTCAAAATTTCATCAGCAAACTGTGCAATCATTGAAAGGTTTCAGAAACATGCTGCCTCATATACATCTAAGTGCAGGATGTTGGTAGTGTGTCTACATTACTGAAAAGTGCTTTATGAATATACTATTACTTTTTTCAAATATACTGGAGTTTTTCATTTTGATTTCTTTCTTATTATAGTATATGTACTATATTTTGTATGAGTTGTTATAGGAGCTTCATATTACGGAATAGAAGACAACATCTTGTAAGCAGGATATGAAAGAATATAAATCGGCACTTTCCTTTGGATATATTTAGAATTTTGCAAAGTGTTCTTTGTGAAAAATAAATCTAGTCCTGTTTTTACCTATCTGGAAGCTGCTAATATTTATCTTGCTTTTCCACAAACTCCCTTGTGGTTAACTATTTAACATTGTCCACTAGAAGAGAAGTTAATGAACCAAATAAAAAAAAATGTTGTATGGAAGTGTACCGCAAAGAACACCCCTGGAAGTGGATTAACTACTGGGGAAGAAAACTTGTGCTTGTGAGTATTTTCATAAATACAGCCAAGCAGGCTTACTATTGAAATTATTTTCTCTCTTTGTTCCTTCCTCTTTCAAATATTAAGCTATCATATCTTATTCTCATTTTTCTCTAGCCTATTTTAAGGAAAATTTAAACTCAAAGAAATTATGGCAAGCTACCTGCACTTAGGTTTTAAAATGGCAGAAATACATTACAGACTGCATAAGTGTTTTCTTATCCGTAAAGTGCCCTCTTTAAGGAAAAAACACCTTAAATGATCATCTCAACACACTTGTCGTGTACACTTACATTATGAGATCACAAAGCAGCTTTTGTAAATGCAAATGTTCTTTACTAAATAGTGTGTAATAAGAGGCCGAAGTCAGCAATACCTACAACAGTACTAATGTAATGTGTTACATACGTAATTAGTAGTCAATGTGTTACATTACTAGAAGAGAATAATTTTGTTTTAAATCCAAGACAGTTTTAAGAGTATGGCTTAGGTCATTTACAGGGCTATAGTCAAAAGAGTACACAATGCAAACTCTATGTCTATCACCATGAAGTCCAAACATCTGATAGAAAGAGGCCTTGTGCTGGTAGTTTACGTTACCTATTTCACCCTTTAACTCTCTGATCTCTGTCCATTCACCTTTCGTCAGGGACGAAGCCTGAAGCCTGCAAGAACTCAAAAGCAGCCAGAGCCATCTGGCCTCTTTTGGAGAGCGGCACGAGCATGGGGCAGGGGAGATCCTGCAGGGATGAGCAGCTCTAGAGAGCGCCACGGTTGAAGGAGGGGGCTCCTGTCAGTGGCTCCGGGAGTGCAGGGGTCGCAGGCTCTGGGCAGAAGAGGGGAAAGGGAGTGGTTACTTGACTTACTCTGTTATTGGTAATTTTTCTTTTTTTTTTTTTTGCCATGGTTGCCACCAGATAGAAATCCACCACAAGAAGGAGTGTGGGGACCCAAAGGATGCTCCAGAACACGAACACAGCTATGCCGGCTGCAGCTGAAAGGAGAGCCTGAGCCTGTGCCTGCCAGAGGCTGCAGCTGGCAGTGCCTGTGTGAGGGGCGCTCAGTTGGATGGCCTTCTCTGCCTTGTGGCAGAGGTAAAGGGAGAAGTGAAGAGGCTGAGGAGCATCAGGCAGTGTGAAGGAGAGAGAGGTTGGTGGAGCCACTCCCTGAGGCACACTCAGCAATCTCCACAGACAGCAGGGCATCCCCTCCCCTCTGGCCATCAGGTCAAAGGAGGGGATCTAAGAGATGGGTGGGAATGGAAACAGGTCCTGGCTCAGAGAGGTAGGCGAGTACCTGCCTGGCATCTCTCACCTGCCCAGTTGCTTCTGCAGAACACGTATGGGGCTCTGGAACAGGAGAGCCAAGGAAGTGAAGAGGTGGATGGATGTGTACCCATGGGGCTGACTACAGTGAGCGAGTCAACCCTGTGCATCAGGACCAGTCCAACAAAAAAGAAAAGGATGGTAGTTGTCATTGGCGACTCCATCCTGAGGGCAACGGAGGATCCCATCTGCTGCCAAGACCCGGCCCACGGGGAAGTCTGTTGCCTCTCTGGAGCTGAGATTAGGGATGTTACCAAAAATCTCCCTGGTCTGGTGCATCCCGCTGATTACTACCCATTGCTGGTTGTCCAGATTGGCAGTGATGATGTCAAAGAAAGGAGTACTAAGAGGATTAAAAAGGACCTTAAGTCACTAGGCCCGTTGATCAAAGGATCGAGGGCACAGGTAGTTTTCTCTTCTATCCCTTCAGTAGGGGGTAGGAATACTGAAAGGGACAGAAAAGTACATGCAGTTAGTGCATGGCTTAAAGACTGATGCCGCCAGCAACATTTTGGGGTTTATAATCATGGGGAGGTTGGCACAGCACAGAGCATGAGAGTTATAGATGGAATGGGGCTGTCTCAGAGAGGGAGGAGAATTCTTGCTGGCAAGTTGGCAGGATTAATCAATAGGGCTTTAAACTATGTTGAAAGGGGAAAAAAAAAAACAAAACAACCTGGCTCGCTACAGAAGAGTCAAGGGAAAGTATCCCAGGGTTAGGTGTCGAAATAATGACCCAGCTTAAGTGCATCCACTCCAACATGGATGGCACAAGCAACGGTAAGAGATGCTTCTCCATTAAATCTCTTAAGTGTCTGTATACCAATGCAAGAAGCATGGGGAATAAGCAGGGGGAATTAGAAATCTGTGTGCGGTTGGAGAACTGTGATCTCATTGCGATTACAGAGACGTGGTGGGACAACTCGCATCACTGGAACGTGGGCCTTGGTGGCTCTGTCCTTTTTAGGAAAGGTAGGCCAACAAGGTGAGGTGGTGGAGTTGGTCTTTACATGAGAGAGTAACTGGAATGTATT
>NW_009714333.1:0-27711 GCF_000703405.1 Apaloderma vittatum | reverse complement strand
TTTCCGTGGATGGTAAGATTGACAAAGAGATGGAGAATAGGTTAGCAAAGACATACGGAGCTTTTGGAAAACTCCACAAAAGAGTCTGGTGCAATAAACACCTGAAGAAAAGTGCAAAAAATAGTGTCTGCAGAGCCATTGTACTGTTTGCTCTTTTATATGGGTCTGAATCATGGGTCATCCACCACTACCTGTGACTCCTCGAACGCTTCCATCAGTGCTGCCTCCATACAATCCTAAACATCCACTGGACTGACTACATGACTAATGTTACTGTCCTTGAATGGGCAGGGGTTGCCAGCATTGAGGCTGTGCTGCTGAGGACGCAGCTACACTGGGCAGGGCACGTCTCCAGGATGAAGGATCACCGCCTCCCTAAGGCTGTGCTCTGTGGTGAACTCAACACCGGCTGCCACAACAAAGGAGCCTCAAAGAGGAGATACAAGGACTCCCTGAAGCAATGCCTCAGTTTTGGCCATCTTGACTACCGTCAGTGGTCCACTCTGGCCTCCAGTCAGAAGACGTGGAGACACACCATCCATAACACCACTGCCTCCTTTGAGAACGCACGTAGAATTAGTCTCTAGAAGAAAAGACAACACAGAAAGAACCGTGTCTCACCAATACCAACTAAGGAGACTTTCTACTGTGCCTTTTGCAACCGGACTTGCCTATCCCACACTGGTCTTTTTAGTAGCAAGTGTGGGTAGAGCCCTTCCCATATCTTCATTCACGAAGCCTAGCCATGATAATGTCCTAATCACTACAGAAGGTGTAAGCACTACACAGGATAAGAAACTCCATGGTAATTTGATCTTTCTTGCACTGAAGGAGTTAAAATCACAGAATCAGAGAAAAATGTGTGTCAGAAGGTACACCTAGACATCACTGAGCTCAATGTTCCATGAAATGGAGGCTGGCATCAAAGTTTTGTACCATTTTAGGCTATTTAAAAGTTAAAATCACTGCAATTTGATAAAAGAAGTATCAGAGAGGCTGGTAGGAATGGAAATCTTTCTGGTGTAATGTCATGTACTGGGTTTGCCTGGTCAGATTTCAGTAGCAGGGAGGGGAGGTTCTACAGGGGTGACTTCTGTGAGAAGCTGCTTAAACTTCTGCTAGGTCCAATACAGCCAATGTCAACCAGCTCCAAAGATAGACCTGCTGCTGGCCAAGGCTGAATCTGTCAGTGATGATGGGAATGTCTCTGTGAAAACATATTTAAGAAGAGTGGGAAGAAAACTGGAATGTCAACTGGCGGAGAGAGAAAGAGAGAGATGAGTGAGAATAGGTGAAGATACTAAGGTCAGTGAAGAAGAGAGAAGAGGATGTGCTGGAGCAGAGGTTTCTCTGAGTCATGGTGAAGACCATGGTGAGGTAGGCTGTCCCCATGCAGTCCATGGAGGCAATGAGGGTGTAGATGTCCACCCTGTGGCCCATGCAGGACCACACACCAGAGTGAGTGGATACCTGAAGAGGGCTGTGACCCCATGGGAAGTCCACATCAGAGCGGGTTTGCTGGTAGGACTTGTGACCCCATGGGGAACTCGTGCTGGAGAAATTTCCCCTGAAGGACTGCACCCTGTAGAGGGGTCTCATATTGGGAAAGTTTGTAAAGACCTGTCTCTCATGAGAGCACTTGAGTTAGAGAAAGTGTATGAAGATTACGTCCCATGACCCCACACTGGAGCAGGGGAAGAGTGAGGAGTACTCCCTCAGAGAAAGAAGGAGCAGTAGAAACAACATCTGATGAAATGACCACAACCCCCTTTCCCTGTCCCCCTGCACCATTTGACAGGAGGAGGTGGATAAGAAGAGATTGACTTTAAGCCTGGGAAAAAGGTGGTGGTGGGGAGAAGGTGTTATTTATAAGATCTATTTTTATTTCTCTTTATTCTTCTCTAATTTTATTTTGATCAAGTCTGTTTTGCTCTGGACAGTATCTGCAAATGAACTCCCTGTCCTTATCTCAACCCATGGGCCCTTCGTTATACTTTCTCCCTATCTAGCTGGGAAGAGAGAGTGACAGAGAGGCTGTGGTGGGCATCTGGCCATCAGTCAGGGCCAAACCACTGCAGGTCACCAGTAGAAAACAACAGTAGGGTAGCGGGTGTAAAAGCAGTCCCCTTTGATAGTGATATTGAAAGGACAGCTGTGAGACTGGTG
Organism: Apaloderma vittatum; assembly: GCF_000703405.1. Taxonomy (NCBI): domain Eukaryota; kingdom Metazoa; phylum Chordata; class Aves; order Trogoniformes; family Trogonidae; genus Apaloderma; species Apaloderma vittatum. The sequence continues at coordinate 25,545 of NW_009714333.1, read as the reverse complement.
TCTAGTTCACTACAAACCACTTTCTTAAATCTTCTCAACAGCACGAATACTTGTGGCTCTTGTTGCTTCTCTTTTCCTTCACAGATGAAGACTTTATTATTGCTTGAACACAGCTTTCTGACACACTGACAGTAAAACACATTGTCAAGAGTGATATCTCACTAATACAACTCATCTTCCTCAACTCTGTTACTTTTTGTTACAGAGCACTTTTGGTGGAACATAATACTCAACATTCAGGAAAAAAAATCAATTCTGAATACAGATTGCTTAATACAATTCAGTTAGTACATCATTTGAGCTTGGACTTCTATGAAGGAGTGAAATTCTCACCATTGTCTCCTTTATTCTGTTGAGCCCTGAACCTATGTATGCTTCCCAATGGTTAAGGCACTGGTACTGATATTGAGTCCTTTATTGATCATGACTTTGCAGGAATAACTCAAATTCAAGAATAAAACAATTGTAAAATACTATATTTCATAAGGAGGACTGATATCGTACGTTCACTTTACTGAATCAGAATAGCAAAGGATAATCTTCAGAAAAGACATCGCTTAAAGTAGTATTGTTCCTGTTGTAGTTGGAAGTTTCAGACTGGAATATGATGGAGGACATTTTTAATAACAACCTTATTCTTAGGTAATGCAAAGGAAGAGGAGGTGCTTATAACTACTTCCAGGCAAAGCATATGAGAAAGTCCACTTTGTAAGGTAGTATGTATTCTCTGGCTTTTTTCTGTCAAATAGCTCCAGAGGTGCAAATGTTGTAATTTAGCTGGATGAGATTACGTCCTGTGAGTTTGTGTGACCTTTGTTCTTCACTGCGTTTGGTTATACTTCTGGAAAGCAGTATATCTATCAAAAATACTAAAGGTGTGTTACTCTTAAGATTGGTAGGACATTAGGGGTCTGGTTAGCTCAATCAGTTGAGCGTGGCGCTAGCAATGCCAAGGTTGCGGGTTTGATTCCCGTTCGGTCCCCATGTGTTGCCTGATCTAGTCGAGAGGTGGCGACTCTGCCGACAGGGAGGCTGGATTAAAGTGATCTCTAAGGTCCCTTCCAGTCTAGGCCATTCTATGATTCTATGACTAGCAAATATTGCCAAGACACTACTTTAGAATCTCAGAAATACTTTTTGCTTTGGACCAAATATTCTTTAAGATGCTTTCAGTAGGCAACTTTGTGCCATCTCAAAATCTATAACCTGCAATTCTCATCTTGCTGTTCTGAAGTCTGAATTATAGCTTGAAATTCCATTCAAATCACCCAACTCAGAAGAAAACTGCTATATTCTGTTCTTCAGTCTCCTTACTAACTTCAGTTTCATACAGATTTTAATACATTCTTTCACTCTGAGAAGTAGCTGTGTCAAAATAACTTTGTGGCTTAGCAGATTTTCTTATCTGCATTCCAATTCACACTGCTTAAGTGACAAAAAAGAAGAGATTTATTCTTAGTTATCATCAGCAAAACTGGTAGTATCTGATTGTGGAACCAGAAAGTTATATCAATCCCCTCAGAGATGTTTCCCGCTTTATTTTCATCCTGTTGTCCAAACATCAAGGGTACATGATTAAAGGGAGAGGGAAGAGAAACGGTATGTAGGACCCTGGAGACCCTGGCAGCAGCCCTGGTGAGCTTGGGACAAGAAACAGTATTCACTGTGGATATGGAGAGTACCATGCATACATGAACCCAGTTACAAACTGCTGTCTATATATATCTGTATGTATGTAGGGGTCTTGCTAATTTTGCCAAAAAATTGTCTATATTTACCGTGTATGGTCAATCAACTTCAGTCTTGTAACAGTATGAGTGGGGGAATAACTTTATGGCACACTGCAGTTACAATACTTAAAATTAGGAAAAAACATATTTTGTAGTGAGCCTCTGAGAAAACCACTAAATAAATATAATTTGAGTGACAAACTGTGATGCTTTTAACAGTGCCAGGATATGACTCTTCAGGTATAGGGTTATCTTTTCAAATCCTGAGTTGTTTCAGGTTAAGACTTTAAAAAAAGCTTGTTCCATGAACAGTGGTACTGAGACTTTCTTTATGGATTCACTTCCTTTGTCAATATTTCAGTAAGTTCCATTGCTGTTCTCCACTTCTTCTCTTATAGGGACTCATTAGGGATCATGTAACTAGCAAGCTACCTATGTGTTGTTTGTCCAGCCAGTGCATTTGTGATGCGGAGCAAGTTACGTGGGCAGCTGGCTGTTCCCAAACAATTTGTATGGTGTGTGTGTTTTATCTAAATGTCTTCTGTGACAGTAATTTGAGACTCTCTCTTCTGTCGTTTCATTGATCTTTCATAAAATTTGCAGGAAATTATCACTGAGAATTCTTTAATGCTTGGCTGAATCTGGCCAATAATCCTAGAGTTTTTGTCAGTAATGACAGTGTGATCCCACAGGATGTGTTCCCAAAAGAAAACAAACCATCATTTGATTGATTGACTTCTTGTATTAAGCCCAAGTCACAATGTGGGACTTCTTCAGTCACCTTTAATAATACTTGTTGCTTATGTATGAAAAGGGCAACTTTACTCATGTTTCTTTGATCCGTATTTTATATTCTGTCTGTGATGTTCATCCTTTTGTTTGGAGGTTTCTTAAACTGTATTCTGAAGCAAATGTAGCCACATTTAATGTATATTGGCCTGAAATTCTACTGGAAAATTCATTTACATTGTCAGATTTTTTGACAGAAATGTGCCTCTTCAGCTCTCCTGTTGATTGCTATTTCCTCTGTTTCATGAAATGTGAACTGTATCTTTTCTTTAAAAAACGCTTTTTAGTCCTCTTTCCACTGGCAATCTACCCATTTAACCCCAAACTCCAGTTCTGACCCATCATGCTGTAAAAGTCTCGTTAAATTTAAAGAGGTGCTTATGTCATTTATACTCCATTCTTCTTGATAGGACATCACCTCAAACCTTCACAAAGCCAGAGTATTACCAAATTCTGAATTATTTTTTTCTTCTCTGTGGTGTTTATGCAAAATTTGATAGCGGGGTGCTACTCCAAGAACAGTCAGGATGACCAAATTTATGTTTCCTGTCTCCTTGTGCTTTCCCATCTATTCTATATCCATATGCTATCTTTACCTTTTACTTAATCTGTAAGATATCTGAGTAATCATCTTTTTTACTTCTGTGTAACATCTATCCTGGTGATTTCACAATTTCTGCCAAGGGATCTTCAGTATTACAGCAAGGCTAATATTTCCAGAAATAAGTGACTGTAAGGAAGTTTAAAATACATATAAATCTATAATGTGTAACAGCAAAGGTTTATTAATAAAAATGCTTTCCATCAGGTTTAATTAAAATTTTCTAGAAATTTCCAGGTCACACATTTTTTGCTGTTCATTTATTTTGGCCTCTGCTCTGCTTCTTTCTCTAGATCTTATCTTCAAATGTGGTATTAAAAACATTACATTCATTATAGTAGAGCATCAAAGCTGGCCTCAGACTCCATATCTGTTCCACAGAATAACACTTGCAATAAGGTATTCTCTAAATAATCTACTTTGTTTTGCTTTTTCAGTTTTTTTTAATGATTGGTTTTGACAATTTGACATGGTCCTTTGACTGTAACTTGGCATTATGTAGGATATTTCCTTAAAATTGCTCCATTTGCAGTCATCGCCATTGTGCCAGCAGAGCTGGGGAACGTAAGGGGGAACATGAGGAAACCCAAGACCAAGTTTCATTTACCTAGGACTTGTGCTGACCTGCTCTGTTACCCTCCTAGTAACTGTCATCAGCACGATGCAAAACAGCTGCACCGAATTCAAGCATCTGAGCTAGCATTCACTGGCAGATTTTTTTTTTTTAACGGGAACTAACAAGGCTTGCAAGTAAGCAGTTTCTTTATTTAAAGTAGGTGACTTAATTTCTTCCTTCTTAGTATTTTGGGTGTCTAGAGAGGAGAGCTTTGGTGATAAGATACATGTGAAATGTGTATTTCTTTACAAGGCACAGTTGCAAGTGTTGGGTTTGCTTGCTTGCTTGTCTTTCTAAAAATCTGAAGGGTATCGTGTACTACAGTCACAAAATTAATCTACAAAGTGATAAAATATCCCCAGATGTACGAGTTCCTCATGAAGACACAGAACAGGTTTTGACTGCTATTGTAAATTGTGAAAGCAAAGCAAGGAAGAAATTGCTCACGTTCCTACACACAAAAGGTATCTGCTTTGCAGAACTGTGTTTCACATTTTACTCTGAAAACTATTGTAAGTTAAGTGGTAGTATAAAGAGATTTCAGTCTTCTAAAAATGCTAAAGGATTGCACTACTGATGAAAACAGCACTAGAGAGCTTTGATATGAAAAATTAAGGCCTTGCAAGTATTTGTTTAATAAGAGTAGCAATCTTGGACAGTGATGAATAAGAGTAGTGTTACTGACATAAGTCACTAGGTCCAGCACTTCCTCTATAGACATTTAAATGTTCTGTGAGCTTTATTTACTGCTTCATGTTATAGGACTCTGACTTCATCACAGAGATCCAAACAGCCACAGGTTCCACGATTTTATTCAGTTTAGTAGATGGAAATAAAATAGTAACAGAAGAGCTTGTCAAGCTCTTTAAAAAGCTGAACTACAAACTGAAGTGCATAATGGTGCACAGTAAGATTTTTCTACATTGTTTCCCCAATTCGGTCACCTTTCTTGAGAGGATGAAACACCTGGAAATGCTAGGCAGCCTGAATAGAGCAGGAGTTCCATCTCCTACCTACAAGAAGAATGAAAATAAATCACCACAGAAATTATTTTCACCCAGTCTGCCTAACAGTGAGAGAAAGGCAATAATGAAACCTTTTCTCATGTAAACTCCATTTGAGATTACACAATTTTCCCATTCACCTTTCCAGCATTTAGGCAAATTGGCTAAAAATTATTCTTATTTTTTTTAAAAAGGTAGGATGACCAGCATGTGGCTATTTCTTTTACTTACATTTACTGCTCCATTATTGCAAAAGATTAATTTTCAGCATTAGTTTTTAGTAGAGTAGAAGACTCAAGATCCAAACATGCAGAAACTTTACAAACTTCAAAGATCAAACAAGGTTTCAGCATCAGAATTTGCAAATTGTCCTCATTATAATTCAAAAATTTTTGTGGAATGTTCCCATACCTATGAATTTTCAAATCTTAATCATAAATTCTCCTGTTATGAGGGGAAACTCTCCTTAATGTGAGCCCTTCACTCACAATACTGGCAGATTCCCACAAGGTGTTGACAAGAATTACTCAAACTTCCTGCAGCAAAACAAAACCCTACCATTTGATCTACTGATTTTTGAAAGCAGAAAAGTTCAAACTGTCTTTGCTTTAAGATTTGTCAATGTTCATAAAACTCTTTGCAGGCTAAGCCTACACTTAGGCAAACCTGTCTCTCTGAAACATACATAGTGAGTCTGAATTCAGTCTGCAGCCAGGCTGAGCAGTAGGCAGAGATTCGAGATGTTGATGTTACAGTCCAGTCTTGTGAAAGCACCAGATCACAAACAGTGAAAGAAACAGAGTTCTAGAAACTATTCAAAAAGGAATACAGAGAGGAAAACATTATTATGTCACTACATACAATCATCATTCAACTCCATTTTAAATGCTTCTATTTCTGGTATACCCAGGGGACCGGTTAGCTCAGTCAGTTGAGCGTGGCGCTAACAACGCTAAGGTAGCGGGTTCGATTCCCGTTCGGTCCCCAGGTGTTGCCTGATCTAGTCGAGACGTGGTGTCCCTAGCAGCAAGGAAGCTGGATTAAAATGATCTCTAAGGTCCCTTCCAGCTTAGGCCATTCTGTGATTCTATATTATTTTTGAGATGTGAGAATAAGAATCAAGTGAAGTGCAGAGAATTGTATCAGGGATTATCAGTGTTAAAGCATAATATATGTATAAGGAATAACTAAGTAGACCTGAACTCTTCAGCCTGAGAAAGAGATGAATGAGGAGGGATAGAGTAAAAGTCTATAAAATCAGGAGTAAAATGAAAAGAGAATAAGGAATTATTATTTCCTCTCTTTCCAGTAGAAAGACCGGGGGCATGGAAAGAAATACATAAGATGAAAAAAATGAAAGGAGATACTGCTTCACACAGCTCCTCAGGATGTTGTAGACAGTCAAATTTTATGTAGGCTCCAAAAGGATCTGAACAAATTAAAAAAAGTCTTAAGAACTCAACAAAAGCAATTGTAACTCAGAACCCCCTGAATCATAGCTGTTAGCTGTGGAGATACACACAAGAACTTTGGTGTACTGCCTGCACTCTGAGATGACATTCTGGCCAAGGCTAAATTTTGGTCTCACTCAGTAGACTACTTAGCATATATTTACAGTCTGTGTGTCTACACACCCACAAAAGGTGGACTTTTAAATGCACAAATGCATTTTATCGCTTTTTTTAACATATCTTGGATTGTTCCCTAGTTTAGTAGATTTTTATTAAAAAAATACAAAACAGAAACTCATTGTTGTATTGCATTTTACTATATCCCTTAAAGTGTTGAAATCAATAAATCATTTATGTTAAATAATGTATTTCTAGGAGCAGTAGGGGGTTTTTTGACTTAGATCTTTCAAACTCTGAAATAGTTTTCTTTCTCTTTGAATAAAGTAAATAGGCAATATGACATAGCAATAGAAAAATATTTTACAAAATTTAACAACTTACCTTTCAAGTTGTCTATTCTTAACTAAAGATTCTTACGCAATTGTGGACTTGTATTTTTCACCCTTGTCTAAAAAGACCGCCCACACACACACACACGTGCTCCCCCAAGATCCCTGCAAGACACAACAGCATTTCCCAATAATACGACATCTCTCCACAATTGTAGTTTCATTTAAAATGGACTCATTCTATGTGTATTCTTTGGATTTTCCCTTTAACTTTAGGCCAGATGGTGCCAGCGGGAGCTCCTAATGTGAACCTGTTCTCACAAATAAGGAACTTTTGAAGACATTGCCCCTCAGTGAACTGCTGTAATATCAAAGGCTACTGGTGCTTTTTTTTTTTTTCGTGGAGGGAAGGGTTGGTCTGTTGGTATTGAATGGAGTGAGAACACATATTTCTTCTTTTTTCGAGATCTGAACATAAAGATGGTACTGATTATCACCAGCCACTGCACAGGACATCAGAGCACTACAAGGCTTATTGTATGTCACACAGACCCCTACGAGTATTGATACCGTTTCATTTAACTTCTCTCCCTTTAAGCTGGCTTTTAGCCATTGGAAGCCTCAGTGTGTAAAATAGGTAGTACAAAAGTATGTAATTTCAGCAGATAACTAGAATTCGACATTTTCTCTCCTTTCTTATATTCTGGCCATTTTGACTTGTATAGTAACACTGGTAAAGAAAGTTGCTATTTGAAAACGGGAAATGAATAATTGTTTTCAATAAATGCAATAGCTACTGCTTCAGACAAATATCGTATTTAAAGCTGTGTTCAGCACCCTTACACAATGAATAAAAGGAGCTTCACACACTCTGTGGTACACAGAAACTAGAGCTATGGCAGTTATCCCAAAGAAAGATTGATCAGAAATATACCAAGTTTAATTTTACTTTAAGTCAAGGATACCCAATCTGGTAGAACTGAAAATGAGATTTTAGCTCTGTGAGACATCTGATATTTTGGTGTTTTATTTTCTTTTGCAAGGAAAATCTAAGCTGCAAACCTTTGCAGAGAACAAACATTTTCAAGAAAGGTCAATTTGGCAGTGAAGGCATTTTTCATTCTAAGTGGGCTTAGACTTATTTTGCATCCACCGAAGCCAGCATTGTGACTTACAGGAAAAGCAACACAGCTGTCTCAAACTTTAAAAATTGGACTCCTCAACTGCCAGGGAAATGTACTTTAGCTGGGAGTATTCCTCTGTGGATAAACTAACTGTGACATATCATGAGAAATATAGTCTAGCCAAGTTGAAGCAATATGAAGTACCCATACCAATACTACTTTAATGAGGCTTTAAAGCTGCTCAGGAAAAAGCAAAATACATTCAAAGCATGCAAACTGAAATCTGTTGAGGTGGATAGACTTAACTGGAGAAAACAAGTTTCACAACAGAAAGAGATTTGACAATATACTTTCCCACAGCCTTCTTGATTTGCAAAACCCAGGCTGTGTTTAAAAACTGTCTTTGATGAATATGGAATTTAATCAAGGTCATGTTTTAAATAACAATTAGTATAAGGCAAGGTCACTTACGTCTCAATTTTCAAACCTTTACGTATGGTTAGTAACTACTACATCACATGCAGTCCTGTTTATCTCAGTTTTTCTATGATATAAAATTTCACCTTCCACATGAATAAGCACTAAAAATTGGATCTCAATTTATTCTTCAATGCAGTTAACTTTAGACAGAATATATAGATACGTAAGACATCCTGTGAAATGATACAAATATAAGCTAAATATTTTACTTAATTTTGAGTGTGTTCAACTGTATCTGACGGCAGAAAATATTTTCCTTGGAGCACAGCCATTTTTTTCTCTCTGTGCTGCCTTTATTTCTTTATTCCTAAGGTTGGTGTTTATAGAAAAGCAAACTGCATTTATGTCTAAATTTTATTCCTTTCTGAATTTCAGGTTCTTTGGAGGCTTCCCACTTCGATTTTCACTGCAGAATTTTGAGGAAGCTGGGTAACAAGTAAAGTAAAAGGAGAGAAATATCATCTTTTCCTTTTAGCATTCCACAGGTATGTGTCATCAGTGTCTTTTATAAAAAATTTTGATTCTTTTGTTTAAAATTACATATAATTTCCATGAGTTGATGGAATAATTTCCAAAGTTCTTTAAAATTTTATGCTTCTGGCTGAATTAAAGAATGAGTAAGGCTTAGAAAGTCTTGGAAAATATCTCTTCTAGAATACAATATATCCTCATCTACATGATGAGGAAAAAACATTTTTGAAATTACAATGTTGGAAATCTTATTTGTGGTGAGATTTTACTCATGTATAGCTCATGGTGCTGTTTAATCTTATCAAAATCCTGAATGGATTTTGATTCAAGTTCCTAGAGAAGTAGGAAAGTATGATCCCTATTGAAGAAACACTGACAACTTTTTGAAGAGGAAGTGATGGTCCAGTGGTATAACTAGCAAACCATTCTTTCTCCATGTTGTTTTCCGACTCTTTTAAAAGCTCATATTCACTGAGTCTCAGGCCCTGTTTCTAGGTAATATCAGAAGAGATTACAAAACCTAGCTGTATCAGGGTGTACATTCTATGTCTACTATTGTTGAAGGAAGTTGTCGTCTTTCCATTAAAACTGTAGTGGAAGCAGTATGTGGAAAACTGTGTTTAGAAACCAGGCACTATATTATAAAATATAATATTCGAGCTGTCGCTCAAATTTGGAGATTTTCTCATATAGTCTTCTCATAACTCAGTCTTCAGTTAAACATTTCTTTTGCATTCTACTTGAGAAAGACCATTCATATAAACATTGGTATAGGTTTCCAGGTTAATACGCATGAGTTTGATTTTCACTCTAGCTAATAGCAAACAATGCCTGAATCTTAGCATGACTTATAGTTAATTAAATACTTTCTTTCTCTTTTTTTCTTTGTTTAGTTTACCAAATTTTGTTTTTTAACAAATCAAAAGCAAAAGAAGGAAGGGATAAGTGGTTTGTGATGTATATAGCATATATCTACTTCATGACATGTCTTGTCTTTGTCTCAGACTTTCAATATATTTTTCCTTATAGCTCTTAATTCTCTCCTGAGGACTCATATAAGAAACTCCTTCAGTGCTCGACCAGCAGTAGTCTTGCACTGTGGCAGACACTTCATTCAATAATGGCTGGGTATTTTTGGCGAGACAAGTACCTCTGTGGAATTAAAACTTTCCAGTTAGTGAGTAATTACAGTTGAGAATTTGTGACATCTGGATGCCGATAAAATGTTTAATATATTCCATGTATTTTTGCAATATCCTAAGAATCTAAATAATCTAAATAATCTAAATAATCCCTTACTGGTGGAGTAATTTGTTTTACTTAAACCAGGAAAAAACTAAACCAGAACAGTTCCGTAGGATACTAGGAAGGAGATTTATTTTTCTCTTTCCTTACATACTACTAATTTATATATATTTGTGCATAATGTTTCTAACTCAGTAATAGATGTCTCAAAGTATATCCTATTTTCTCTGACTTGCAGTTTGTTAAATGACATAATAGGTCACAACTAGTTTCCATATAACCTCAAATGACAAAAACAAATTCCCTAGAGCAATACATCAATTACGCTGAAAGAATTATTACATTTTTCCTGTCTGTTTTTAAGTTCTGAGGCCTATAAAAATTGACTATCAAGGTTAAGGCTGGTAACCGCAGCTCAAACAGACATTTAGAAAAAGAAAAACACAAAATTTGATTACAAATTGCAGGTTCAATAAAACATATGTATAATTTTGAATGCATTAAAAGTATGCCACACAATAAAGAGTTAGCACTGGAAAAATGTTTTGCGTTATGTAACGTTATTAAGGTCATGGTCATTTTCACCATATTTAAGTAGCTGGCTTCTGCAGTTAAAGATTACCTGTTGTTTTCTCTTTTCTACTGTTTCATTCCTGTGTATGCACATACATATGTATGAAATATCATTCCCTTTCACACTGTGTCCACTTTGCAAAGTTGTTAGAAAAAAGAGCCACATTGAATCAAGTTGTTGGATTTTTAGGCATGCTTTTATTCCTATCTGTTGTTCCCTTCACTCTAGCTCAAACGGCTCATTAGCTTTTTATCTTTTTTTGCGTACCATGATCAATAAAGAGTTTGAGAAAGATCCAGATGATACATTCTCATTTCAGAATAAGGATGGGCTGGGCTGACCCTGGCTACTTGTCACATGCCCTTCAAAGCCACTCTGTTACTGCCCTCCTCAGCTGGACAAGAAAGAGAAAAGTATAAAGAAAGGCTTATGGGTCAAGAAGAGGACAGGGACGTCACCAATTACTGTCACTGGCAAAACAGACTTGACTTGTGGAAAATTGATTTAGTCTATTGTCAATCAAATCGCAATAGGATAATGAGAAGTAAAAAAATAAAATACTTTTCCTCCACCACTCCCTTCTTTCCAGGCTCAGTTTGTCACACGTTGTCTCTGTCAGTCCTTCCTCCTAAGAGGGAGGAGTCCTCACACTCATCCCCTGCTCCAGCATGGGAGCCTGCCCATGTGAGGCAGTTCTCCACAAACTTCTGCAATGTGAGTCCTTCCCCTGGGCTGCAGTTCTTCATGAACTGTTATAGCACAGGTGCTTTCCACAGGGTGCAATTCTTCAGAAACGGACTGCAGCTGTGTGGGTCCCCACAGAGTCACGAGCCCTAGCAGGAAATGTGCTGCAGTGTGAGCTCCTCTCTTTAGAGAGAGAGCAGATCCTGCGAGGAGTCTGCACTGACACGGGATTCTCATGAGGACATAGTCTCCTTCAGGTCCATCTGCTTGCTCCAGCATGGGATCCTTTACAGGCTGCGGATGGACATCTGCTTAACCATTAACTTCCATGGGCTGCAGGGGGGCAGCCTGACTCACCATGGTCTTCAGCAGAGGCTGCAGGGGAATCTCTTCTTTCTGCTCCTGGAGCACCTACTCCTCCTTCTTCTTCACTGACCTTGGCATCTGCAGAGCAATTTCCCTTACATATTTTGACTCCCCTCTCTCTCTCTTGCAATTTTATAATGACTTTCCCTCCTCTTCTTAAATATGTCATCCCAGAGGTGTTACAGTTGCCACGAAAGGGCATGGCCTTGGTCAGCAGAGGATCCATCTTGGAGCCAGCTGGCACTGGGTTTGTTGGACATGGGGGACTCTTCTAGCATCTTCTCAAAGAGGCCACCCTGCAGTCACTGTGCTACTAAAACCTTGTCAGGCAAACCCAGTACGAAGGAAGAACGAATTATATAACCTTTAAGACTAGTCCAGAATGCCATTAAAATAAATTGTGAAAGTTCAATGTTTTAAATTAATACATCCTCACTAGTTTGTAACCTTGGGGTTTTTTTCAGATATACAAGTATCTGGACTGTATCTTGGTCAGTATGTCCCTGGTCAAGTATCTCTCTGAATTCTTAATTTTAATTTTAAAAAAGTCTTGCAGAAGCATAAAAATTCTAAAGGACTAGAGGAAAGCTATTATCTCAATAACTCAAAGAGACAAACCATAGATTCATAGAATGGCCTAGGTTGGAAGGGACCTTAGAGATCATCTAGTCCAACCTCCCTGTCATGGGCAGGGACGCCTCTCAACTAGATCAGGCTACTCAAGGCTCTGTCCAACTTGGCCTTGAACACCTCCAGGGAGGGGGCAGCCACAACATCTCTGGGTAATTTATTTCAAAGTATTGCCACCTTCGTACTGAAGAATTTCTTCCTAAGATCTAATTTAAATCTATTCTCCTTCAACTTAAACCCATTTCCCCTCGTCCTATCAGTGGACACTCTCATAAAAAGTCCCTCCCCAGCCTTCCTCTATGTTCCATTCAGGTATTGGAAGGCAGCTAGGATGACCTGAGTAATTACTGGCTTGTCATGGTGATATTGATCTAGGTAAAATAATGGAATGACTTAGATGGGATTCAATTAATAAATAATTACACACTTAATTAATTCCAATGAGCAATCACTATGGAAATTGTGCCTTTCAAGCAATCTTGACATTTCTTTTGTTGGTTTGTATTCAGTTGATTTTTAAAAACAGCAGTACAATAAAAATGTTCTTCTTTGTTCTTCTTTTTTTCTTGGCCTCACATTATCTTACATTTTCATCGGCAATGTGGATTAAAATTATATCACCACTCTGGTTTCTAAAAAAAAAAGGTGTAGGGGAGAGTAAGTAAAGAATACGTCATATACAATGATCTGGATTGTCTTTTTAAATTCCAAGTAGACCATCTTTCTGTGTGAGCAAGCGTAAATTCGTAAAAGTGGAAAATCTGTAGATCTTACTTAAAGAATTTTGGTTTGTGATTCTGTAAAAAACTTGGAAATGTGGTAAATATACTGCTAATATTGAGTTCCTAATGGATGTCACAGAGGACTACAAATTTGAGAATATAGAAACAGTGGGATTTTGAATAATAGGTCTAATATTTGTGTTAGTTTTGCTACCTATTTCTACATAAACTATGTATTTCTAGAATTACAGCAAATCCTTTGATGTTCCAATTGAAGATGTGGAAAAAATTTAAAAGGATTCTAAGAGACAAAAATAATGAAACGACCATGCAGTATGCTTCATAATGGAGCACTCCTTAAGCTGAAAGTCAGAAGGAAATGGCTTATTCATAATCTTAAAGTATCAATATGTGAAAGAGGAACTTCAAAATACAGGATTTTCAATAAATCACACAAGGACAAAATAGCATTCACTGGATAAAAGCTAAAGCTAGAGAATGTCAGCTCTAGGGACCATCAGCTCCAAGTGGAAAGCACACTTTCAATAGTGGTTCTAAATGAAAGTTTGTCATAGCAGTAAGAAATTTTCTATCAGTGGAAAACAGAAATGGAGATTGGCAGCTTTTCTAAAAGGCTTCTTCTGGTACAAACAGACATTAATTCAGCAGAGACCTGTTTTGTAGGAAAGGAGCCCAGAAAATGGTCCTGGTGATCCCATTTATCTTTATTATCTACATACATGTTAAGATTTTTAACGCTGCTGTACAATGTAAGAATGCCATCTATACACATGCACAGTTTTCTTGTTTTAACTAAAAGGAAAAAAATTACTTCTGCTTGTTTCCTGGGTATCACAAGATATGTGTCTCCTCCTCCCAAACTATAGTATTATTCTCCCTGTGTGATCTCCCTTTCCCAGCTGAGAAGGCTCAATTCACCTTAGACCAATACTCTATAAAATACACTAACTACGTAAGTTATAGGAATGCAGATTTTTGCCTATGTTACTGTACAATCTTTTATAAATTACTTTCCTTAGTGCTGCTGTTACGGTTGTCCACTCACTGATTTAGTGTCTGAAATTATTTACTCAGCAGAAAACTTCTGGCAACTTTTTGCCAGGCCAGTTACTTGCAGGGTAAGTTGTTGAGGACTCACTCACTGTAAGAGGTTAAGTTACAGCTAGTCTCTTAGCTTACTTCTTACTCCTCAGTGCTAGTGCTGAGTGACTTTATCCCATGTAACAGTGTCACCCTTGAGTATTAATGATTACTGTTAGCATCTTTCGCCAATACTTGTAACACATTTCTAACATGGAGGAAGGGTTTAAAGTTCCATAGCTTTAGCAGCAGTAGAGGAGCTTCTTGTCAACCTGTCTTTCAGCAAAAGAGCTGGAAAGGAAAGGCCTGATACTGAACAAGGCCATCAGAGTACTTCTGTAAAGATTTGAGAGCTGGGGATAGAGCTTTATTAGGGCTATGATGAGCTAGGCTATGCTGTATCATAGTGGCTTACTTGTATTCTAACAGTCTTAGAATTATAAAATCACAGAATAGAATCATAGTATTGAATCATAGACTAGTTTTGGTTGGAAAAGACATTTAAGATCATGGAGTCCAAATATTGATCCAGCCCTAACAAGTCAGCCACTCAAGTATGTTCCTAAGCACCACAACTACTCATATTTTAAACACCTTCAGGGATGTTGATTCAACAACTTCTCTGGGCAGCCTGTTCCAGTGCCTGACAACTCTTTCAGTGAAGAATTTTCTCCTAATATCCAAACCTAACCTTCCCTAGTGCAACTTGAGGCCATTTCCTCTTGTCTTATTACTAGCTACTAGGGAGAAGAGACCAACACTCACCTCACTGCAACACCTTTTCGGGTGGTTGCAGAGAGCAACAAGGTCTCTCCTCAGTCTCCTTTCTGCAGACTAAACAGCCCCAATTCCCTCAGCTGATCCTCCTAAGACTTGTTCTCAAGACCCTTCACCATTAGGTCCTGGAGCAAGAGAAAAGGTATGCCTTCTAAAAGCAACTATTGCCCCTCCTTCATCACATGGCAGTGCTTCCTGTGAGGGCATGGGGTTTTGCTCTGAAATGGGACAGTCTTGTGATCTGGGACACACATGTCTGCTGGAGGTGACCAAAGTCACCAACATGCTGATCCCTCCTGCACGTTCTCTTAAGGTGTGTTACTGCAGTGTGATGAGCGCTTTGAAGAATGTTCCCATTGTTATGCCTTCATGGGTAGCCTGAAGAGACGAATGAAGAAAGTCTCAAAGGCTGCAAAGCTGACAAGGGGTCTGAAGAGCATGTCTTATGGGGAGCATCTAAAGTAATCAGGATTATTTACTTTGGAGTAAATGTGTAAATGTGTAAATGTACTTGGGGATGTGGTTTAGTAGTCATGGTAGTGCTGGTTTGACAGTTGAACTTGATGATCTTGGAGGTCTTTTCCAACCTTGATTTTATGATCATAAATACGGAGGTGTCTCCAGCTTTACGCAGTCACAAAATAAAACACCTAGAAGCAATTCCTTAGGATTCATTCACTTAATCCAGTACACTGAAACTTAAATTTCAGTCTGACAAGCACCATAGAGCCCATGATGTCCCTAGGAGAGATGGCAGAGGTAAGCAGTGACAGCAGTCCAGTGACCACACAGGAGAGTGAGATGGTGTGAGTCTGGATTCACACAGAAAGCTGTAGTTTTTTTTAGTGCAGCTCAGCTGGGAAAAAGTTGGAGAGCTGAAACTGCATCCTGTGTTCGGGCTGGTTGAATTGCCTGACGGACTTAGCTCCTGCTTCTGAGATGTGCTAGGTTAAGATACATGTCTTGTAGAGTGAATCATACTTAAATACGTGTTTCAAAGGATCTTCAATATGTCACCCCTACCTAAACAGCTAGCAATTTATGTTATGATCTGTTTTAATTGAGGGACAATGGCCATATGAATCATTACAACTGAAAGCAAGTGTAAAAGCTGATCAGTAGCATTCAGAAGGAAAGAAAATATATTCACTTAGCAAGTATGAATTTTTACAGGTTCAATATTTCTATGCTGTCCTGAAATGCCTCTCTGCTTTAGAAAGAGATTGTTTTGTTTTAAAGGTATTAATTCCTTTCATCATTCACTTTTGGCTGTTCTTTCCCAAAACAGTCAGAGAAAATCTGTCTTTCCTGAACTCCTAGGCTTTATTTTTTTAAGTATATAGGACTAGAGCTTGACTATAACTTCTATGTGGTATCATATATCATACTTTTAGATAGAGCTATCCATTATACTAAAATTTTGTGGCCACCAAGAACATTCTCCCTTGAAATTTATAATTCATTATATTGCCACAGGTCTTAAAAAACTCCTGAACAATTAAAAAGCACTGACCTGTACTCCCTCAAGGCTTATCAGTTTTCATGACTGATGCTGTGGCACTGTGTCCTCCACACAAGAAGGCAGGATACAAGACTTTTCCTTGAGAATTAGAAAGCTGATGGAGATGTTATTAAAAAAGGTGAGTTCATTATCAGCTCCAGAGACCAATATATTCACTTGTCTGGGAAACCTAATACTGTCCAAGGGCTCACACAGACTTACTTAAGACAATAACTACATGGTCTGGGCTCACTTCAGATAACAGTGGTTTTGAACATTTCTAACTTCTCACTGCACGAAAGAAATTCTCGATGTATCAAAATTGGCATTTATTATCAGAATTATTATTTATTATCAAATTTATCATTTATTATCAAAATTTTTTTTATTATCAAAATTATTCCTTCCTTCCTTTCTTCCTTTCTTCCTTTCTTCCTTCTTCCCTTCCTTCCTGTGAACTAATGTTATCTCTTCTTAAGTAGATTGAACATTAGCTGCCTGATCCTCCTATACTTTTTCAGTTATCCTACTAATTTCTCTACCTTTTAAGTAAACAAAAGTAGATGTCACAAAGTATCATTTTTTGGTAATATCATTTGAAAGTTAGATTTTAGAATCATAGAATCATAGAATAATTTACATTGAAAAGACTCTTATTTGTCACTGAGTTTAACCACCAACACAGTCCTGCTGAGTTCACTATTAAACCACTATTGTGCAGTATTTTCAATCCTACAAATATGTTCAGAGTGAGCCATCTGATAAATAACAACTCCCTTCTTGTGGGCTTAGACAGGTATTTTACAATACTTCCTATCATCTTGGTTAAATATCTTTTATTTTAAAATATTAAATATTAATTTTAATAAATATTTAAACTTGCAAAATCAATGGGTTTATAGTGATATATTTCTTAAATAACAAGCATTCAAAAAGTTTACCAAATCTGTGTCTTCAAAGATGTTGAACTACAGGGCAGTTTATGATTATGAATCTTGTTCTAAATGAACTTTCTTCATATATAAAGGAGAGGTTGACTGTGATTTTTTTTAAGAAACCTGGAGTATTTTAATTACTCTAGTATAAAATCAATTATAAAAAAGTGCAAGTTTTACAAAATACTTCAACATTCATAGCATGACATAAATATTATGAGGTAATAATCCTGCAAAAGTCCAATATATCTTCATCTTTATAAGTATAAGCTAACATGAAGGAGAGGAAGAAAAATGAAATGTTAGCAGTCAATCTTGCTCTGCCTGAGATACTAGTGAGCTGATAAAGTGATATCACCAGGTACATGCAGAATTATTTCATAAACATCTATCAAAATTAATGCACTAGAATTAACATGACTTTCTAGTGTTAGCTAATCAGACCAGAGGATTCTTATTTTATGATGCTTAACCTATCCAAAATTATAATGGGTTACAATTAAAATTAAAATGGTTTACGATTAAAATCCAAATTTCTTATCTTTCAGAAAGGTCAAAAATACATATAACGCTATCCTGAGTACTATATCTCATCTGTGATGATTCTGTGAATACAAACCCGAGGAAGAAGCTAAAATCGATGATAAAGTAAGTCCTGCTTCTCCCTTATTGTAGTACAAGAGTGCCAGAAAGGAAAGTGCTTGCTTTCTTATGGAAAATGTCTTGTCTCCTTCATGGTGTCTGTGTGTAAACCTGAAGGTTTGGAAGCATAATTGGTTTATCATTCAGATGCAGGTATGCTTTGGATATTCTTCAACTGGAATATCTTATTAGGCAGAAAAATGATTTGTAGAGCAAATGAATTAGTAGCCTTCATAAAAGATGGGAGGGGACTTAGTGAAGGGTATTGTGGCATAGGCTAAATGGCAATTCTATAATTTCTTATGGAAAGACTGGCTTTTGTTTTGATATTAATTAATAAGTCTTCGAAATAATAAGGGATGTGTAGCGTGTGTTATGAAACCTACAATGGATTTCATATTGCACAGTTAAATCCTTATGAAACCTGAAACTCCCACAGTTCTGAAAGTATTCATATAGATAAGATCTCTAACTAGACAAACCCAAAATAAATTTGCTATTGAAAGCAAACACATAATTTTTAAGAAAGCAGTAAATTTTTCATGTGTTTCAAGTTTATGGTGTAATGGCTTACTAGTGTATCACCATATATTGCACATCTGTAATACAAAAGGGGAGATTAACTATATGTTCCATTTATAGTAGTAGTGTCTTGGAATGGCAGATATTCACTGGTTGACCAAAATGAGGTAAAATTGAAAACTGCAGATTAAATATGTGATGGGGAAACTGTAGCTGTAGTTTTTCGGAGGGAAGAGGGAGGAGGTGTTACTCTGACTATAATTACATAATTCAGAATAAATTCATAGAAAAAATAATTAACTCATTCAAAATCTGGAAGTGAAATTTAGCTACTTCATACCAATGCGCTGACATTGCCAAGCCCTATCAAGTCTGATTTATCACAAAAATGCTGATTTTGATACCTCAAAATTCAAGCTTGTCCAGCCTTGTTACAAACAGATTGACCAAATAGTGCATTCCCAAATAGGGATGCAATATGGGGAAGAACAACTGGTTTGTGAACAGCTTTTATGCTATAAGGATTTGTATTTCCATCTGTTGGGAATGAATTCAAATCCATTTGGCTCTGTAAGCATGAAGTTGGTAATAGTTCGTGTTGGAAACTGAATTTACAGGAAGTACTGAAATTGTTAATTACTGGGTGAAGAAATTAAGGCTGTAGCAGAAGCAGAAAACTGATGTTGTTTTTGGTCTTACCAGGAAAGACAAAAGCAGACATTTTATTTTAGCGGTTTTGTTATAGAATTGATACAGAGCAAATGCTTTTGTGTTATCAGGCAGTCCGGTGCTCTTCCTTTGGACGGCAGCATGATCTGGCTTTTGCGAACAGGGGTTGTGAATGAAATATCAAGCTTGGGTAACCAGGAAATGCTATCAGCCAGCTTCTTAACTGTCTGCTAAGAATCATCTCAGGGAAACTGGGAGTAAAAAGAAACTGCTGAGATTTGTTTAATAAAGTTCCTGTACCATAAACTTATGAAAAATTATTGAGACGTTATCAACAAGCTAGTTCCTGAGTTTCCACTGAGAACTATTTGATTATTGGGGTTCTGCTTCATGATATAGGAGCATTCCGTAAGTCCTACAGGAGCTGCCTATACTTTCCTTACCTGGAGACATATTTTTGAAATTTGACTAAAAAATTTGGGGAGTTGCAGCCTAGGACATAGAGATGGTGTGTAAGTATTTTAGAAAGCAGTTTTTCAAGTAATCCTCTCTCTTCAGACTCAGAAAATAAAACCAGTGTCTCAGAGTTATTCTGTTCATCTAATAACTGTTCTTAAAGAGTTTTAAGCTGTTATAAAAAACAGGTCCACAAACGTTTTCCCTCCTGTTTATTCCCGAGGAACGCACTTGACACCTCCTAGGGATATCGTAGAGGACTCAACTCTTGTTTCTGAGCTTTGAAACTGTGGTACCTGGATGATAATCACTCTCTGATGCTATTCCTTCAATTTGAAATAATGTAGAAGGTAGCTGTGAAGAGATGAATCAGCTGCAGGACTGCAGACAAGGACAAATCACATACCATACTGTGAGAGCAAACTGTGGTGAAACCACAGTCACTTATGCTGACACATTGATGAATCCAAATTATCCTCAGGAGCCCTGAATAGTACCATGGTCAGTGTCACACTAATCACCTTGGCTCTTGACAGCTATGGTGTATTCAGTGCTGTAGCAAAGTGGAGCCAGTAAAGGAGTGAGCCCTGCCTTGCTCAAGTGAGTCAGCCCAGCTCTGTAAGAGAGATCCTACCTGGGCAATGCGATGCAAGATCTCAGGAAAGGGATGTATAAAAGCACTATGACACATGCAAGCAATACACTACGCGCCTGAAAAGGAAACAGAAGTCTTGAAGTCTTGAATCAGGGAAGTTCAGCTTCTGTTAAATCAGTCTACATTTGCATTTCCGTTCTATTCCTTCAAAACGAACAAAGGCTTGAAAGTCAGTAGCAGAAAAACATTACATTTTTAATTAATATTTTAATACACACAAACTAGACCTAAACCATTGACAAGAAAGAATTTGTTAATTAATTTTGTTCAGCAGAAATTAATTCAGTATTCCTTTTGCTTATCCAAATATAAACCCATACGGACATTGATCAAATATTCTTTATAATGTACATAATTGATATTGATCTTAAATCGCTTCCTGATGGAGTTCTTTCTGTGAGGGTAAAACAGTCTATTTGGGAGTACTAATATTACCAGCAAAAACACAAGGGAAGGGTCATGAATTAAACTTAATGCATATACATGTAATATAATATATTCTTTAATAGAAATATGATCACTTTGATTTAGTCAAACTATGAATGAACTTTCATCTAAATATTCTCTTTCCACTGTAGTTACATAGAGCTACAATTGATTTGTCTTACAGATGTATGGAAATCATCACTGCAGGTATGACAACTTGGGAAAACCTATGTGGCACATGTAATTAAAATCTGTCTTGGATGTAAGGTGAGAAAGCATTATGGTAACACAAAATGTTACCTTTCTAAAAAACCTATCCCTTCATGATAAATTCAGGACCACGTGTGCCTTGTCTCTGCTAGTGAACAGATTGCCGTGGATTTTCAAAAATGTTAAGGTCCACTGCTTTATGATGGAGCCTGGGGCTCTGCCTTTGGTTTTGTTCAAGTCTTAGGCAGGCAGATGCCTATAATTGCGAGAACAATTGAGAAGCTGATAATTAAGAAAAGGCTTCAAGTTTTTATCTATTCAGTGAGGAATGCTGAACATTGAGAAAGGCCTTTTTGTGACAGCATTTTATAAAATATTGGTTACTTTCAGGTAAGATGTGATGCTACCAAAGCAATTTGTGAAATACTTTTTTATATTTGGCTTTACTGTTTTTGTTGGCATAAGCAATTATTTTTTTGCGGAAAGTGTATTCAAAAATTTTGAGAAATTCAAGTGTTTTGTTATCACAAGGATGTTTTTAAAGCTTAGATATTTCTAAAATTTTTAATTCCTTTGACAGCCTAGCTTTTTGGATTAAAACTGTGAATGCTAATCAAAACAGCAGTACCTTTAGAGGCTTAAGGCCTTCTATTGATGTCACCTTAAAGGACTGTTTTAAGTTTCAGATCAAATAAAATACTGTGTTTGAACTTTTACTACCTTTACCCTCCAAAATATTGTTTTGCTTTACAAAGGAAATGGTTTTTATCATTTGGATGCAACATGTCTTCTCAGTGAAGAAGAAATTACTGTTTACTCAGTTGTCTTCCTTCTTTCATTTCTTTGATGATAGTCTACTCATTCTTGCTCCATATGCTCCAAAATATTGGCTATACTTTCACATTTTGGACCTGCATTTTACATAAACCTGCTTCCTACTGTTACTAAAACTCTGGTCAATGAAGAACTCTCTAACACTTAGTTTGGCATTAGAAAGCAGGCATTTCTTTATTACAGCACTGGATGCATGGAAGGTAGTTCCACCTATCATGTAGGCCGTATCCAGCACCCACCCAAGATTTTATCTGCTGTTACATGCACAGATAGCAGTTATCCTGGAAGGATTATACATATTCATTATATTTCCAGGATCTAATTATCCTATATACATAGTTATTATGCAAGTCGTCTGGATATCCGAAAGGCTTCCCTGAAGGTCTTCGGTGGTCTCTGGTGATCACTTGTGGCTGGTGGAGAGGTGTCTTCTAATGAATTTTCCATATCTTAGCCCATCTTTCTTCTTTGTGGAGTCCTTGAAAACTGCATCTGCTAATGTATGCATTTCTTCAAGGTACCTGCCAGAGTTGATAGTCCTTGATGACGGAGTTGATAGTCCTTGACACAGTTGATGGTCTGTGACTGTTGAGGAGCCCATACAACAGTTGCCTCCTCTAAGGGTGAATTGTAGAAGTTGATCTCCTTGCTTGTCCTGCCTGAGGACCTGTCACACATTTCTGTCCATGGTATGTAATGCTACCAAACTGGAACCTTTTTCCAGTGGACTTTGTATCCTTTTGGAATTAATAAATCAAGACACAGCAGTTCTGGATCAAATTTCCTGACAAAGAGCCAAGAATCATGGTAGTCAGTTCCATAAAAAATACTCTGGTCATTTCTAGACACAAATAGGTGCCAATTTACACCAGATATAGAATCAAAGATCTACCAGACTGAAAACTACACAGCACTCATCCTTCTATAAATGTTAGTCCCTAAACTTGCCCTTTCTTGTAGTGATAGCAGATGTTCAATTCCTTTAGAAGCATTGGAAAATCCTGGTTAGAATTAACACTATATTTCTCCATTGATACTTTTAATCTTGCCACTTTGGTTATTTTATGTACTCTTTAACTTCTCATTTTATCTTCTTAAGTGTAAGTGGTCTTTCACAGCAGAGTTGTGTTTTCTACTCACACCTTTCTTTTCATTGTTAGGATATAGTGGTAAGCATTGAGACTTCATTCAGACTGTCACTTTAGTTAGATATGAACTATTATATTGTATGATCAGGATGAACACTAATGAAACACAAAAGAGAGAACTGTTTTATCATTTCTGCCCTACTGACAGAGGGTTAATTTAAAAAATTGAATCCAAAGTTTCAGGTACTATAACATGTTTGAAAGCATTCTGATGCCGTGAAAAGGCTGAAATCAGAACTTAAGAGCCTTGATGTCTATTAAGCAGGTATTCTTTACTGCAGCGCTGGGCACACTGGGGATATTTCCACCTAGTGTGTTCCCCATTAAGGACTAAACATATAGATTATATGCAGTTTAGATATACATATTCATGCAATTTCCAAGAAGTCATTAACATATGTTGCTGCCCACTCCCGCACAGGCAATATAGTCTTTCCGTGGTCGTCAGAGGTCTCTCGTGGTCGTTTTACTTCATCATGATAGCGTTCATCAGGGTGTTCTTCTGATGGGCTCCATTCAATTAACTCCTTATATTCCTTAAGAGACCCCAAGGCTGGCCTAGGCTTGTTCTGTATATCCTAATGGCATTTGGGAGTCCTCAGGCATTCTGTCTTTGAAAATAAAAGCATCCTGTCCTTGGGGATAAGCTCCTCTTGTAGAATACCTGTGTCTCACACCTCCATTTTCTGACTGATTCTGCTTGCCCAAGCATATTAAGTCTCCTACACACCAGCTAAAACTACAATTCTGGCTATAACTATGGCTCTAGCTTCAAACCTTTTCTCATTTCTTTTTTTAATCTGTGTTATAAAATCATGCTTAGAACAAAGACAAATGTAGAAAAAAAACATACTGGAACTACCTGGAATGATTTAGTTATAAAAATCATCCCTACATTTGCTTTATTGCCTAAAGTAATTAAATTGTACATGACAGTCAGCCATTACAATACACAGCATACTTGATCGCCAGAAAGATGAAAAATTAGTTACCTGTAAAGAAGAGAAACATTTGTGGGTTTGTGCCATTTCATTTTTTTTCCCATACGAATCATTTACCTGTTTGTGCTTAGTATACATCCATCCCATCATAGAATCATAGAATCATAGAATCATAGAATGAATTGAGTTGGAAGGGACCTTAATTATCATCTAGTTTCAATCTTCCTGCCATGGGAGACCAGGCAGGTGTTTCAGCTAGACCAAGTTGCTCAAACACCGTCCAAACTGTGCTTGAACACTTCTAGGGAGGGTGCATCCACAACTTCTCTCGGCAACCTGTTCCAATGTCTCACTATCCTCACAGTGAAGAAATTATTTCTAATATCTAATAAAAATCTAACATTTTTCAGTTTGAAACTGTTACCTCTCATCCTATCACTACACTTTCTGATCAAGAGTCCCTCCTCCTCCTTCCTGTAGGTTCCCTTAAACTGCTGGAAGGTTGTTATGTCTCCCCAGAGCTTTCTCTTCTTCAGGTCGAACAGTCCCAGCTCTCTCAGCCTGTCTTCACAAGGAAAGTGCTACAGCCCCGTGATCAGGGCACTCAGACATCAAACCATTGAAATATGGTTTACTAAATCATAGTAATGATATCTGGTGCATCAATGTTATGGGTTTATTAAAGCACGCCATGCTTGCTATCTAAACTTATTTTATGAATTTCAGATCATATAAGACTGTAAAAGAGGCCAAATGTATTGTTTTATGCTTTGTTCCACTTTATTGAAAGAATATTATTTAACAGGTTTGGGTAATATGTGGCCACTTTCTTTTCTATTCAGGTATGTACATATGCATTTATTAGCAATGCAAAAAGCTTTTCTGAGGTCAAAATGTGCCAAAGAAAAATTATGGTACCTGTTGTCACTCATTTAGATTAATAAATTTATGTTAGTGAGTTATCTGGAAGGTTAATGTCATCCAGTTGCCTTTCAGTTTAGGTGTAGAAATTCACTTTGACAAAGTAGTCCAAAGAAGGTTTAATTCCCTATTGGAAGCTTTCCTTATCAAAATTTGCTGGATTTTTTCACATGCAATATTGTCATAATAACCACTGAAATCAGTTTCTCAGTGCATGAATGTGGAAGATTTCAGATAAAACCGTAAAATCATAGAACATCAAGGCTGGAAAGGACCTTAAGATGATCAAGTCAAACCTACAGCCCTACACCACACTTACACTAAACCATCTCTTCAAGTGCCCCTTCCAGCCATTTTTTAAACGCATCCAGGGATGGTAACTCCACCACCTCCGTCAGCAGCTCATTCCAGTGCTTCATCACCCTTTCGGTGAAGAAGTTTTTCCTAATATCCAACCTAAACTTCCCCTGGTGTAACTTGAACCCATTCCCTCTTGTCCTATCGCTGTTCACTAGGGAGAAGAGGCCAACATCTGTCTCACCACAGCTGCCTTTCAGGTAGTTGTAGAGAGTGATAAGTTCTCCCCTCAGCTTCCTCTTCACCAGGCTGAATAGTCCCAGCTCCCTCAGCCTCTCTTCATAAGACTCACCCTCTAGTCCCCTGACCATTCTGGTTGCCCTTCTCTGTACCTTCTCCAGCACCTCGATGTCCTTCCTGTACTGGGGAGCCCAGAACTGCTCACAGCACTCGAGGTGCAGCCTCACCAGAGCCCAGTACAGGGGCACAATCACTTCCCTGCTCCTACTGGCCTCCTCCTAATACAGGACAGGATACTGCTGGCATTCTTGGCCACTTGGGCACACTGCTGGCT
>NW_009714332.1:361-28888 GCF_000703405.1 Apaloderma vittatum | reverse complement strand
TAACTATGGCTCCAGCTAAAACCATGGCTTCTCAGTAAAAAAAAAAAGTCTTCTAGCTACAAAGTGGTAAACTAAAACACATTTTGTGCTGCTTCATATGTCTTTATAGCTGAAAATATTGCTGGTTTTAATACACATTTGAAAATTTATGCTTTGTAAACCCTCCTAATGACAATTTCTCATTCAAAGACCTGTACATTCCTTGGCTCTTGAGTAATAAACTAGCAGTTTTCTTACAAATCACAAAGGCATGTCTAGCTTGGTGATTAACTCATTAAGGAATTCATAAATCTACAGACACCATGTCTTATATAATATTATATGACATCATTATGTTTTATACCAAATCTGTCATAGAGTAATCAAATATATGGAAAGCAGATCTATAAATGCTCTACCATAGAAATTTTGGAACAAAACAAAGCAAAAAATATGCCAAGTGAGGAAGTGCAATGTAGTACAGCAAATAGCCAGGATTGATATATTTGGAGAAGTACTCCAGAGAAGCAAATTCCAGGTGGAAAAAAAAAATAATAAAAAAAAATAATTTAAAGACTTTGGATTTTACCAATCCAATTGACCTGAATCATTCAGAAATGAGTTGGTCCCCATTTATTTAATTGTTGTTTGGCTTGATTTGTGTTTTGAATGAAGGGTATAGGATAGAAAGGAAGAGAGAAAGGAAAGTAACAACCAAACAAAGTGCAATAGTTCATTTTAATATTCTCCTCTCTCTCACTGTAAAATGTTGTAATACCTTGAAGGAATAAGATCAGAACTACAGAGAGCTGGGGTTATTTCTGCAGGATAACATTACTTTTATTTTTAATAGGAAGGATATTAAGAAAATGACTCCTCTGTCAAGGGAGCAAATAGTTCTACCTTGTAATGACGGTTGCACCATGTAGTAAGACAAACTCTTTCTCACCATCTTTCATTTTATGATCAGCTTGAAAAAAACATTACAGACTGTCTGAAACCCACCTAACAGGATTATTAGTTTTCTTGGATATATGCCTACAGGAAGCTGTTATTTCTGTTTAAACTGTGCCTACCAATTCCAATAAAGAGTAAAAGCAGACAATGTTTGTTTAAAATACCGAAAAAATGGGGAAAATACCAAAGACCTTTAGAGAGAGATGGTAACAGAAATAAGTTCATTCAAAAATGTGGCAACAAAATCATGTTTACTGTACTGTGACTGAAGAAAGATATGGAATAATAGGATGCAAGCAGTAAGGCACAAAGCACGTTGACACTTAGAACCCTCATCACTGAGTTTTCCTCAATTTCCTTCTCAAAAATCATGCAAGACTTGGAGTACAAAGCAAAATCCAGCTGCAGCACACACAGCAAGGAGGGAGCATCCACAGACAATTACACTTAATCACTGCTCTAACATGGCAGTTTCTGGCACAGGAGGCATATTTTCAGTGCATCCTGATATATTCATTTTATATAGTTGACTTAAAGTATAAGAAGAAAAAACCAAAATCACTTAAAACATTAAATGATTCAAAACCATTGCTTATTAAAGACTGTTTCTGGAGATCCTTGAATAGTACTTTTATAATGCCTTCAAATGCATACAGATGTAGGTTTATAACTCTGCCCTCAAGGAGCTGAAATATCTTAGCTGACACTTCTCAGGAATCTGATCAACAGTAGCTTTTAAGTGACTTTAATTAACCTAGGAGAGCCACAGGTGCCTGCCTGTGCTGGCCTCCAAAGTCTTCACTTAGAATCTGGAATAGCCTTCAGTTTCAAATGATTAACTATAACAATTTAGCAAACACCAAAAACCAACACAATTTTTACTATATAAGTTCAGAGAAACAGTGGATCAGCACTTCTCAGTTGAAACAAATACTCCTTTGCCTTGGACGCTAGTCATATCCACCAAAACTAAGATGGCAGGATCCACAAGGAGCTCGTTTTCTGTAAAAAGACTAGAACACATGCTAAAGGAACATTTGTATTTCAGGATGGAAATTGAACTAATTTCATACTTGATCCCTTTTCTGTTTATCACCTTCCATCTCTCCTGGGTTAGTAACATGACTAGTTCAACTGACACTGATTGACCCCCAGACAGCTTTAATCCTGACTCTATAAATAAACACAGAAGATGAGAATGCACAGAATTGTTAATGTAGTACCTTCATTAGTCTTTCAGAACATCTTCAACACACTTATTGCATTGTGTGTACAGGCAACACACCTGCTTCCTTGCTTATATCTAGGTGTATACAAACATGGATGTTTATTGCTCTTATTTCAAACACCTACTACACTTTTTTTTTTAAAGGTGATGAAAGATATCAGTGAAATGCATGAGTAACTTCAATTTAGGGTCAGTGAAAATGACTCAGAAATCAGTTCAAGAGACAACTCTAAAGAATGTTCATCATAATCAAACAAAATGATTTTCAGAAGACTTAAAATTTCGTGATACCAACACTATTTTTCTAAACCTGACAGCCACTTGAGAATTACATGAAGCATATCAACACAGTCAACATATAGCTTCCAGAGATGGATTAT
Source organism: Apaloderma vittatum (assembly GCF_000703405.1). Classification (NCBI taxonomy): domain Eukaryota; kingdom Metazoa; phylum Chordata; class Aves; order Trogoniformes; family Trogonidae; genus Apaloderma; species Apaloderma vittatum. The sequence goes on along the minus strand of NW_009714332.1, from coordinate 26,344 downwards.
AAACTAATAAGCTCAATATCCCTGAGTAAACACAGTTGCAAAGAATGAAAACCTGCATAAATACAGTACTTAGAAATAAAAAGAGCTAGAATTTGCATTTCCCAGAAACACTACACAAATGACAATCTAGATTTACAATAATTTTAAGTTGCAAATTAAGATTCAGAAGCTAGGAAATACAGGGCCCTTCAGAAAAAGATTAAATTATTGTATTTTAAGAAGATTAAAGTGTAGTTCACTTCCCATATTTTCCAAGCAAAAAGATCACTGATAGCAGAGTGACCCATTGGAATAAATTACTTCATCACCTTTCCAACCTTGTCAACACTTCCTCCCACTTCCTTAAGTTTTTCGTCAGATGATCTAACTGATTTCATATAATGAAGTGCCAAATAATTTTTTTCAAGTTGTATTTAATTGAAAATTAATGTTGTACTGCAGACTTGGAAGAGAGCTTGTATGTCTAAATCCTATTTTCTACCTATATCAAGCACATCTAACAAACAGAAGTATCACCCCCTACATAAATTTTGTGTAAAAACTCAAAAGCATTGATGCAAGAAGAGAATTAAGCCTGACCTTCCCCAGTTTCTGAGCACAGGAGATTCCAAAGCTTCTACTCTTTACCAAACTCTGGATGTAATTTTACTGTTCCTTTCTGTCATGGTTTGAGCTGACTGCCTCAGCACAAAAAGGAAAAGAGGAACTGGTGCAATACATTTTCCCTCTTAAATACAAAGATTGCAGAGGTTCTGATTGGCCTGGCCTTGGCCGGAGGCAGGTCTGACTTTTTTTAGCTAGGGCTGGGGGAAGTTTTGGATATTTGTCAAGTTCACTTCCTCAGAGTTTGAGGCTAGATTTGCATCTGTTTGAGTAGTAACTTCATTGTGTAAAACCTTTAAATATTTTGGCTAAGATTAAAAAATTTGATCAAAATTTTAAACATTTGAACCTTTTCATTTTTTCCCTCACTTTACTTATATATAGTTATCTCTTTTTACACTATTTTCTACCACATTTTAACCATAGTCCCAGCAGTTTTTTTTCCCCGCTAAGAGAAACAATATGCCCTGGCATTAACCAAAATGTAGATCAATCTAACGTTCATCCCACATCAGAGATTTTTAAAGTTTTGATAGGAAAACACACAATTTATTTTCCTCCATTATAAAACTTGGTTAGTTTTGAAGGAAACTGCTACTGCATGTTTGGATGAGATTAGCCAATACTTTTTGTATTTGTGGCTAGAAAAAAAAAAGAAGTTTGATATTTGCAACTGCTCCTTCAGATTTCCAGTTGCAGAGAACACCACAGTTTACCCAAGGCTCTTCAGTATTCTTTCCACTCCCAAAGAAGTAATTTCTTTGGACATGACAGATAATAGGTAACTACAAAATTTAGGCCTCCTTTGCATTCTAGCTGAGTTCCTAACAAGCTAAAGGTATGTTGTGTACTTCAAAATTGTGAACATAGGGCATTGCAGGCACTAAATACAGAAGTGATATTCAGAGGGTTTCATTGCAAAGTATTACCACAGGTTTGAACTATGCTGAAAATGTAGGAGAAAACTCCATGATTTGACAATTAATTAAACAAAAAAATTGAAAGAACTTCTTTGTTTTATGGATCAGATAAGTTTATGTCCTGAAAGGTCAAAAAATAAAAATAATAAAGGCAATATTCAATACAGTGTTTCTGTGCAAACATATCAAAAATTTGGAAGGAAAGGTAATGTAATAAATCCTTTCATGGAAGGAATTCCTACATACTGTTTTCTTCAGAAGGCATAATCACACAGACCATGACTGCTCCTGTGACTTTGCAGCAGGATGCGACATGGAGACATGTAATAATAAAAGCCTCAAAACAACTGCAGCACCTCGTGCCAAACCTTTGATGGAAGCAGTCCAACTTACACTTGCAGACTCAGCACTGTGTGTGTTGTATTTATAGTTTCCTACTTGTATGAATGAAATCTTTGCTGATAAAAGCAAAAATGACATCACTTAAATTAGCAAAGTGCTTTGCACAGATGTTCAAGAGCTATGAAAAAAAAGCAAGTCAAGCTGATTTTATACTTGGTTATATTTTCTTTTAAAACAGATGTGTTTCTTTTTATGGCTTGTAAAGCCAATTTTTCTATATATTTTAATTATTCCATCTGTGCAGTTTAATTACCGATTTATTTCCCTTTTTAGTAAGTTATTCATCTCCATATATTTAATTAGCATCTATAGGGAAGAATGCAAATAACTTCATTTTCCTTATGAAAGTGATGAAGTATCTATTAAAGACAGCACAGATACGACATGTCATCACAAATAACTAAAGAAACCTAAAAGAGTAAGAACTGTAACAGTAGTTCACTTTACCAGCTCCTGTATTTTACCAGCTAACTGTAAAAATCAGTTTTGTTGATGAGACAAAATAATATATATATTCTAAATCAATGCCCAATTCCACCTTATTTTGCATAAAGCTTGCTCGGAATTGCATTGTAATTGTCTCTGTAAACCCACAAACTATAACTTAGGGTCTCTGAAAAAGTCTGTCACTTTTTAATGCAGACACTAAGATACGATCAGTATCACTCCTAGTTCCAACTTGGACAGACTCATTTTGATGTAATTCTCCACATACAGAGAAACTGGCAGCATCCCTTCTCTTTTTATTTGCAAAACTCTAAAACATAATGTAGGTCCTGTTATAAACGTTCTCAAGATTTTAACACAACCCTGTTTAAATAGCACAGGTCCTTAAACAGTCATAACGAAACAGCAACGGTAGAGAAACAGTATGACTGATCCAGTTCACAATTCGCAGTGGGAGGATACATATATGAATATACGAAATCTAGTAATATGGTGTAGTTAACTCCTTAGAACTGATCATATGGATTAGTAAAACTAGCATGACTGCTTTAAGATGAAATATTTTTTGGTATGTTTTTTTCAATCCTGGCTTTTCTACACGTGAGACGTTTCCAACCAAATGGAGTGTAAAACATCATAAGCATTTATCACCACAGCTCATAAATAATTTCCCCTCCAAAAGCAATTGCTAAGAAATAACTACATTTCAATGGTGACATTCTAGCATACTCAAAATTATGTACGAAGCCTGCAGAAAAGCAGTAATATCTTCACAGGCTTACATGTATATCAATTAAAATTCTGAAAATCTTTTAGAATGTACATTACTTTTCAACAGGTTGATAGAAATGTGATTAATTTGTACCCAAAAAAGGCATTTCTTAAATTAGACCTAGCAATAGTAATGCTGATATAATAATAATGAAAGAAAGAAAAACCTGTATGTTAGCATTCTTCCTAAACAGCAGCTGCTCCTAATTTATATCAGAGCTTCTGGAAATCTAACAACTAACTAGACACTTAATGACAGCTGAAGTCATTTATTAGAAACTGGAACAACTAAGAAGATCCTTCCCTAGCAATTGACAGATTGTGCACTCCAAAGTGCCTCACTGACCAACAACACAGTGCTTATGTTAACTAAACTTTTATCTCTGTTCTTGTCATTAAGGAAAAACTTCAAAACTTCAAGTTTGTTGTGCCTGATCTTAGTTTTAGATTAAGATCATGGTTTCATACCAGTTATCATACAGCATTAGGAAGTTTTCAAAAAATAATCATCACTTAACAAGAAAATTTACCTCTTTTGCTCCAGTTAAGTCAAGGTGAAGGCTTTATCAGGGCAGTTAGCTCAAGTTAGTAAAACTTAATTACTCTCCTTACTGTAGCCCAAGTGAAATTAGTCATCCTGTCAATCAATACTGAAGCCATCATGATTGATTGCAATCGCAAGCATAGCTTCCACAGCTCCCTTACATTAGTCGAATTGTCAACGTTGTGTGGGTTTGGGGGCCCTCTTTCATTCTGTGACTTGGGCTGCCCAACATTAGCTTAAATCACCGCTTAAATCAAGGATTTTTGTACAGGGAACGGGTGAAAGGCAAGACCAGTAATAGTCCACCTTCATTATCTGGAGCAATGGGGAGAAAGGAGCAAGAGGATTCCTGCGACGAGGGTAAAAAGTGGATCACACACCGTCACAGACAGCAATGGGCATGGATGGCCAACGCTGTTGTTGAGGCATGCTGCTGCATGAGCCAGCGAGCTGCCTGCTGAGGGATGACCAGCCCCAGAACTCCCGCGCCCCGAAGCAGCTGTGCCCCTTGGCCGCCCGGGAGCCACATGGCTCTCTTTGTGAGAAAGGCACTTCAGCAGATACAGCCTTGCCTACCCGGAGCCAGCGCGGCACAGGGCCAGCTCGGCGCTCCGGACTGTGCACCACTCAATTTGCAGCTCGAATAATTCAGCCTCGATTCGCTCGAGCGTGAACCGTGCAAGATCGCTGGGAGCACCGAGAAGATGACCTCTAAGCCAGCTGCACCACCTACCACACAAGACTATGAACTGCAGCAGAGGAGCCTCCTGTTGCTTGCAGAAGCACGGTTTATCACAGTGACCATTTTAAATCTCATTTCTGCAGGACTGTAGACCACTAACTCATTTCCACAGTTGTTTCTTATGTGCATATGAAAACTTGCAGGTATGTTCTCTCTTAATCGCTGCCTGAGCCATGGAAACGACAAAACCCACCAGCTGCAAAGTGGAAGTGATTTCTCTGATCTTTCTGGAGTGACAACTGGAGAGATTATTCACATTCTTACGTGTAGCTCTGTCTACCACAATTTCCACAGAGTCTGCAAATGGCTTTTGAGTATTTCTTCCTTTACTTACAAAGGAGCGCATGTATGTATCTAAAGTGAGAATGACAAGCACTGGTGTCCCATGCTATCTCACACAGGCAAACTTTTCAGCTAGTTTCACTATCACATGTCTTTTCCAAAAGCACATTAATTTTTCATGACTGCATACTCACACCATCAACACACTGATGAATTGGGGTTCACCCCAAAACCAGAAAAATCAGGCTATCCATATGTATATGAAACACTTCCTTCTATATGTATGTCAATTCGTGAGGCCAGTGCCTTGTATACGACAATTTTATGCAGAAATGAAGATTCCTCTTAGACTGTAAGGAATTTTAAATAAGCTAAACCTCTGAGAAAGAAAAGTGCATGATAATCACCCTTGTGCCATCACCTTGCTCCAAGGAGGACATAAATCACATTTGGTCCAAGAAAACTAAGTTTCAAAAAACAGAACAACAGAAGAAGATGGGTACTATAATGCTAAATTTTGTTTTGCACCATGCATAACTTTTTAAATGATACTGCTTCCCAAAAAGTTCTCACTGGTATTCTATTTATTTTAGTCTTTAAAGCTATATCGCTGAATTTATAGCTAGCATAAAGTGATACTGAAGTTTTCTTTTCCCTAGACATGGATAACATAGCCCTCCTTGTTTAAATAGAGGTAAAACAGGTTCCTTCCCTGTAAGATTTTTTAGAAACCTCAATGCTAAGGTACCACACAACACAAAACATAGCAGACAAAGTCTAGTATTTTGTGGAAAGCTAACACCTGGAAACATATTCACTAAGATAGGATTCACTGAAAACAGACAAATGGAAATATGGGAAATTTCAGTGTGAAAATAACCAACGAAAAAAGTATTTATAACTCCAGAATTCATAACTTACTAATTTCTTAAGTCTCAAAATAATAAATTGAAATAATTTAACCACTCAGATCCTAAGATTAAAGAAACATGAAGATGTAAACAACATCACTTACAACTACTGATGGAGACTTCCAGTGTAAACGTCCAATATCTTGCCACAGAGATGGGACAATGTATGATGGTGAGGTGTCTACGAGACCAAGTTCTCCAAAACCAGGAGTCTCAGAAGGTGATTGAGCACAATTATTTCAGATCTTCTTGAGACTAGCTATGAAGAAACTAGTTACAAAGAAACACTGCTTCTATGATACTCTGGTAAACCAAGCGTTCAATATCTTTTTAGCTTCAAAAGAGATAAACAAATATGTGCTGTTTAGTTCACTCAGAGAATAACCTGACACTTACCTGGACTTACTTTCAGCTAAATGTGGGAATAGATGAAGTTAAAATCATATTACCAAAATGTGCATTAAGTTTATACTAAAAGCTAATTTTTAAGATAATGTTCAGTAGCCTGTAGCTAATCTGACAGCTTCACAGACTATTACACAGAACCACTGATTTCCTTCTTTTTTTTCCACTACATTCCTCAAGACAGAATCCTGAATATTTTCTTCCTTATATCTAGTCTAAATCCATCATCTTTTAGTTTAAAACCATTACCTCTTGTCCTGTTGCAACAGGCTCTGCTAAAAAGACTGCATCCATCTTTCTAATAGAGTCCCTTTAAGTACTAAAAAGCTGCAGTAAGGTCTCCCCAGAGCTTTCTCTTCTCCAGGCTTAACAACCTCAACTCTCCCAGCCTGTCCTCAGAGAGGACCTACTCCAACTCCCTGATCTTCTTTGTGGCTCTCTTCTGGACCCACTCCAAGAGAGCACTTGCAGAGATGAACACAGTACTGCAGGTGTGGTCTCACCAGAGCAGATAAGGAGAATCACCTCCCTCTGGCCACACTTCTTTTGATGCAGCCCAGGATATGGTTGGCATTCTGGGCTGCAAATGCACATTGCTGGCTCATGTCCAGATTTTAATCTACCAATACCAGGAAGTCCTTCTCCTCTCAACTCCTTTATTCCCCAGCCTGTACTGTCACTGGGGACTGCACAGACCCATGTGCACGACCTTGCACTTGGCCTTGCTGAACCTCATGAGGTTTGCATGGGCCCACTTGTCAATCATATTCAGGTCCCTCTGGATGGCCTCCCTTCCCTCCAGTGAATCAACCATGCCACTCAGTGTGGAGTCATCTGCGAACCTGCTGAGGGTGCACTTCATTCCACTGTTCCAGTGTGGGACACTGTCCCTGAGGGACACGACTTGCCACCGATCTCCACTGGGACATCTAGCCACTGACCACTACCTACCAGATGTGACCATTCCACCAATTCCTCATCCACCAAACATTCCACTCATCAAACCCATCTCTCTCCAATTTAGGGAGAAAGATGTTGTGGGGGACCATGTCAAAGGTGTTACAGAAGTCAGTCCATCTTATTATTCTTTGCATCCATTGCCAAAGTTCAGCTCCAGCTGTGCCTTGGCCTTCCTGACTCCACCCTACACAACCGGGCAGCGTCCCTGTATTCTTCCCAGGATACCTGCCCCTATTTCTGCTGCCTGTGAAGTCGCTTATTGCCCTGTAGTTTGAAGAGCAGGTCTTGACTCAGTCATGCTGGTCTCCTGACACTGTTGCTTGATTTCTTATACCTTGGGATTGAGAGCTTTTGTGCTCTGTGGAAAGTGTCCTTAAAGATGTGTCAGCTCTGTTCTGCCTCCTTGTCCCTGAAGCTCCTGTTCGAAAGTTTGTTTTCCTAAAATTCAGGGTCCTAACTCTACTCTTTGCCTGACCCATATGCCTCAGGACTGCAAACTCTACCAGTGTGTGATCACTGTAGTCCAGGCTGCCTTCAGGCTTGATGTCACTGATTAGCTCACTTGTATGGGTGGCTATAAGGTCCTGAATGCCCCCCTCTCTGGTAGGGCTGTCTATTGTCTGGTTTAAGAATTTATCCCTCACACATTCCAGGGGTTTCCTGGATTGCCTACAGCTCGTTGTGCTGCTTTTACAGTAGATGTCAGGGTGGTTTAATGAGCACAAATCATGTTCATGTGCACAAAAGAACAAAAACAAAGCACAAAAATACTTTGACGGATGAAAACATTCCAATTTTAACCACAACATGCTCAGTCATTTGAGTCAGACATCTTAAGTTATCTTTAGATACTATGGTTAAAACACTGTATTCTGTTTATCTTACTTTCCTTGTTATAAATAATGACCACTGCATGCTACTGACAAACATGGCTTATTACAAAAGTTTTTAGCAGTACTTCTGTGGGAGCTGATATCCAGTGGTATATCTGTAATCTGATCAAAACATGATTATATCATCATATTTTTCTGCCTCCTTATGCCTTTACCCAGCTTGTGCTGTAGGTTTCTCACACGCAAAACATTTTAAGAAAAAAAAAATATGCAAACTGAATTTTCTTTTCAAGTAAAAGATGGTTGAGAGCAACTAACAGTGCTGTAACAATATAGCAATCACTATTATTGTATCACAAATGTTAAATAAATTACAGCAATCTTGTAGACTGTATTCACAACACAATTGTTCTTTAATACCCTTATCTGCAAGTATAAAAGAATACAACTTATTCTGCAAAACTCTTTTCCTCATGTTCTGCAGTCTTTTGCCTCACACGTACTATGTTCTATAGAAAATGCTTGTTTTCATGCTAAAGCAAAAATAAAATGCATCTGCTGTTACATTTATTTTCCAACTACTTTCAAATCTAGTAAAAAAGATGTAAAGGTGATATAAGACTGAAATTCATGTGCTATATTGAAAAAATGATGTAAGGAGTATACTAAAAATTAGTATCTCATTGCACTATCTGCATTAACTGTTAGTGTTTGCTACCTTCACAAAAGGGTAAGTGCTATTTAGGGAGAAACTGCTAGTTCCTAGTTTGAAGATGCTACATGTTCTTAAATCATTAGACTCATACAGAGGAGTTAAATCTAACAGATATTCTTTAAGCTTGAAAAAATAACATGGCATAATAAACCTATGGCTGTAACAACCTAACAATGAGCAGCTGGTTATAGATATTCATAAAATCTCAGAAATAAACATGTTAGGGCTTGCTTCTCTCAAATAATGAATCATTGAAGAGCCACCAAAAAAAATCAAACAAAAAAAAGCCAAAGAAACCTCAACTTGGTCTTATGCCTTCTGGGTCAAATGCTGTATTTTCCTCTGGCTAACAGGTTGACTTCATCCAGCAGAAGCATTAGCGATGAAATTGCAGCCCACCGGAAGTACTGAGCAGCCACATAGGCTAAAAGATTCTGCATAGTCTGTGAGCACTTAAGCACCCTTTCTGCAGCAAAAGGCTCCCAGTTACATGTGAGCAACAATGGGCATACAAGGAACTGCGACCCACTGCCTCCTATCTCACCACCTGCTTTCACCATGCAACTGTAGTAGTACGCTCACTGCACTTTCAGTTAGTTCCACATATGTGGTGGAAATGAAGAAAAGGACAAGTAACCCTTCTTATTACTTTTCTGGATTACTCCAATACTTCTTATGTCATCTGACTGAAAGAGAGGAATCAAAAGCTTTACAACCTGTCTTTTGAAACCTCAGTTTTCAAAACAAAGACAATTTCTAAATGAAGCACTGTTAGTAAGAAAAGAATCCTGGGGGGGAAAAAAAAAAAGAATGAACCAGGAAAAAAATCCCAGGTATTGCCATTTGTGTACACTTCCAATTCAGTGTAACATTCACACCGGAGAGGGCGCTTGTTCAGTGTTTCTGGTTAGTTTGCTGCACTAACTCTGCTCTCCATCTACATATACCATCAAGATGTGGCACTAAAGGAACCTAATAATGGGTAAATACACCTACCAGTAAATTTCAAAGCCTATTTCTAGTGTTTTGACTGCAAAAATAGTATTTAGAAGAGTTCCTCTTACCACTCGTCCCTCCAAATCTATTAAGCAGTACTTTGTAAATGACTCTCCTTAGGTAAGGTAAGGAGGAGATGGTTGTCCATTACAGTTGCTGGGCTGAAGATGGCTCTTTTACAAGTAAAAATGCAGAATACATAAAATCAAACCCACCATGAGGATAACTATTTTAGCTGACATATTCTATTACAGTTCACAAGTCCTTTTTCAACACAGAACAGAATATAAAGTGTTTGTGCACAAACTTTCTCAAACATCCTTTAGAACTAATCTTGAAATTTATTTCCATTATAGATAGCCATATCCTGTTTTACTGTTTCAGTACTGTAAATAAGATCCTTTACTTCCAATAACATTCCCAGCAGGGAACGACATATAAACTATGTCACCTCTCCAAATGCTGATAATCATCTGTCTTCTGCTGTTTCAACCTATAGGACGCTAATACTGTGTGTCACAAAGGGAATTCTGAAAAATAACTGTGTAACACTTAACTCCTACTCCGACATGCTCAAAACATAGAGAAATAGGGCTTCAATGACTCTGCAAGGGGGAAAAAAACCCCATCACACTATGCTTATAAATTTTTCACTGAAAAAGAGAACACTTCAGCTTTTCTCTGCTGACTTTCTAACACAAGACATCTACTTAAGGTTAGCTTTTTCTGCAGCTATTCTCCAGCACGTTTGACTTGTGTGCCAAACTTGCTTAAGAATTACTATCCTCAAGTTTCCATTAGGGAATACCTTGCAGCTGCAGAATGCTTGCCAAAATATGAAATCTTGCCGATGTGTTAACACATTTTATCATACTCCCTGCAGGTCCTCTGCTTCTTTCACAGAGATAGAGAGTGAGTTACATCTTTCATTACCTTTAGGCAGCAGACCTGATACCAAAATATTTCTGGGTCCACAGAAACATATTACTGCAAGATCTACTGCTATAGATTGCTTAATAAGTGCATATAGTACTATCTTTTTTTTAAACATGAAAAAATAGTGTCTTCAACACTTTAAAAACTAGATGTATTCATCCCAGAAGTGGACTGACATAATACTACTACAGACAGACATCTTTCTCGTCATTGTACCTCAAATGTTCATTAAGCAAAGAGAGTAAGAGCAGATTAATAAAAATGAAAGGAACAGCAGTTTCATGATTCAGCCAGTGCAGTCTGAGGAACTTCTATTCAGTTCCGTAAGCCAGAACCAATCCACTGGTGACATTTGAGACATGTCACCTTGAGTCAAGATGAAAAAACTAAAGGACATAAGGCTCTAAATAGAGACTTGGGCACTTAGAATCTAAAGTCTCACTGAAATTAGTTTTAAAGCTTATGCTAATGCTTGCTTATACCCAAAGCAGTTCTTTCAGGTACTTATCTCAGCCTCGTTTTGCAAGCTGGAGTGTTGACTGCAAAAAGGTATTCAACAAATTCGCTGAATAACACCAGCAACAACAGACATTGACTGCAAACACAGATGCACTTCTAGATGAACAGTGACACTGTTCGGGTGTCACTGGACTGGCCTCCAAAGATCTGAAAACCTCAAGCACAGGCAAAGGTTTTTGCTAAGTCCAAACTGCCTCCCAGTATGTGAGGTTTTTGTTTCCTTTTCCTGTCTTTCCCTGTTCTTCTCTTCCCCGTTGTGTAGGGCTCTTTTTGTTTCCAGCCTGGAAGTGAGAGGAAAAAGATATTCACAGAAGTCAGTCTAAAATGTGGCTCCGTTCAGTGAAGTTCCACCCCCATCCACCTCCAAAATTTTCTAAGAGAACAGTCTTTCTCATTAAAAACAAAACAGCTCCCTGCAGTTAAAGAAAAAGAAAATAAAGCAGACTGTAAAAAATGCAAACTTTCCTTAAAACTTTGTGTTTCAAATGCTTTAACAGTTTCCTTCCTTTCTGTATTTTAATAAAGTATTTAACATTATCTAAGAGATGCAAGACACTGTATCTGAAATCCCCAAACCTGTATGACTGCTTAGGATTTTTCAGTGAGAGGATCACACTAATACAACTGAATTTCTATGCTCATTTAGTCTACCAGAATTATCATATGCAGAATAAATGAATAGACACTTGCAGTGTATTAAGGATAGAAACATCTAAAAATGTGGGAAATCTGTCATTTATGACCAGAAATTGATGAAACTTTATGTGGTAAAAAGCTCCACAAGGCAATGGTTTGAGGTGTACTAAACACCTGGACATGCTTTCATAGTACATTTGCAGCAGCTGGCATAAGCAAAACTCAAACGCTCTCTCTAGGTCAGTTTGTCTGATAATACATTTGCAGCAGCTGGCATAAGCAAAACTCATACGTTCTCTCTAGGTCAGTTTGTCTGATAATAATTTAACACAATAGCCCTTTTTTTGGAACAGTGGATTTGACATTTTCTTAGCACCCTCCTTGGTAGTAGTTCTCCCTGTTCAGTTCCAAGGCCTTTTTTTGGAACAGTGGATTTGACATTTTCCTAGCACCCTCCTTGGTAGTAGTTCTCCCTGTGCAGTTCCAAGACCAGCTCTAAGGATCACATCACATCATGACTACCACTGCCAGTAGTCTTGGGAATGGAGTGAAAACAGGGCAATGACACAGATTTTCAAACCATATGCTGAAGAACTTTGAAATGCTGGCAGAGGGCACCTCAGAGGAAAACCATGACAAGATATACCACAATTGATTGTGGAAATAGATCCAGGAAACACTTCTCTGAAACTTGTTAAGATGAACAGCCTAACAGGAAAGTCTTCAGCAACTTCTTCCTATCCCCACCTCCAATAAGTTCACAGATACTGACATGAGCAAGCACTGCTATGATAATTTACCTTGGTTTTTATATTACATATCATAAAACATTTTATGTTGAAATTCCTGAAATAACCCTTTAACTTATGACTAAGTCATAGCTTTTAATTTAAAAGTCTGTCAGTCTTAAAAAATCTGGATAGAGAAAGCTTATATACCTTCTCAAAATTATTTCAAGAGTTAATTGACTTAATTACTAAGCATTGTGTGCTGCTTCCTGTCTACATTTGTCTCGTTTAAACTTTTGTTTGCTTTTGTATCTTGTGATGCCTTTGGGATTGAAAAGTGTTCACCAAACCAAAAACATCCTTCCTGTGCAAAATTTGTAGCGTGAAAAAGGATTAGGTATGCCTGGGGAATGTAAAACAGAGGTACTTTTGTGGAATTCCAGTGCTTCCATCCAGAACGACTTAAACATTTTTATCTTTCAGCAAATTATTTATATGTGCTTAAAATAATCAAATACTGCTGGACCTTGTGAGACTGGGAAGAAGGACAATTGTGTAGATATAGGAAGAGAGAAGCAATAATCTCTTCTGTATATCAGAAGGGTTGGGCCTTCTATTTCACTGTTCATACTTGGAGCTTAAGTATTTCTATTTCTCCCTCTCATGAGTACTTGGAAGCTGTGCAGCAGATTTTTAATTTTATTAAAGACCAAGGCTGACTGTTGATTCAGACAATATTTTTGTCTTTGGTGTTTTAATATCTTTTGAAGTCATATAAGGAAACAAGCCTCCATGTTTTCAAACCAGCTGCTGTCCATAAATCCACGGCAACACATCTAAAGAAGATACTGGTACAAAACCAGATTGACTTGCTGCAACCAAAGAACTCCCTACTGTGTCACTGCTGCCCACTTGGGTGATTGTAGCCACATACAAGACCGAAAGGACAGATCTTGCCCTAAGTTTTCTCTTATGTGTCATCCCATCTGTTTCACTCTCATTCTCAAAGTCTCAGATCTTTCCATGCCATTATTTGCTTTATTTTGATCAAACGACAGTTACCTTGTGTTTCAAGTGCCAACTGGTTCAATTTTTCTCCTTTGTGCTGATAGTTTTCAATCTTTGTATGATTTCAATTATGTCATGTTATTATTTTAGCCCGCCATGAAGGTAAAGTAACACAGCTGAATTTTTTAATATGCTCCTTCAGTTGTTGTTAAAATTATTACTTTGCTTATTTCTATACACAAAAATATTGGTAGCTATCTCTGCATTCTTTCTATCACCACTCCTCAGAACTCACTCTAGTTTTTAAAGTTCTTTCTGTTCTAAGGTAACCAACCTCCCCACCCCACCACCCAGCTTTCTCAGCCCCACACTCCTCCCAGTTCACTCCATCTTGGTGCCAGCATTGTGCTTTCATTTTGTAAAATATCATGCATACTCTCTCTGCCATTGTTTTTGGGGGCGTTGTGCCTCTGCCTTTTTCCTTCATTGCAGAAACATATTACAAATGCAATTTAACTAGTGACACATCCAAGAGCAACTAGGCAGCAAGTAAGCCAAAAAGGGTCATCCCTTTTCATTGACTGACAGGCAGACTAACAGCTCAGAACATCCATTAGACTACACAGTCAAGCTTACAAACCACAGTTTGGTTTGTAAGGCAGTTACGTATCTTCTAGTTAAACCTGGTATTTAATTCCATATATTGTCTTTGGCACAGAAGCAGCTTTCCAAAAGGCATGCCCTGATTTGAAGGCATCAAATGGAAGAGTATGGCAGTTGACTCCACCTTGACAACAGGACCTGGCAAGGATGGCCATTGAGGCCTGAGGAGGCCTCATGACTTTTTTTACCATGTTTTGTGCACTGGTTCTTGAGGTAATTAGAAATTGACCACCGCCAGACTCAACTCAGGTATAAACAGGGCTGGCCAGTGAGCCAATTTGAGTCGGTCCTCCTCAGAGCAGCAGGTCTGCAGTTGGGGACAACCTCCCCCACTCCCCTCAGATCTGGACGCCATCCAAGGAAACTTCTCGGGATTGAGAGCGCCCACCATCCACTACTAGTGAGAGATGATACTTCTGGATACATCCTTGAGAGAGCCCTTGCCCCGCGGTGGGTGAGTGATTTGCTGGGTGTCCTTGAGGGCGGGGTTTCCCCCCTTTCACGGAGAGAGTGTGTGCACACTTTGGCCATATTTCTAGAGGAGTAGTCGTGTATTCCTAAATCCAGTTGTGTAGTGATAATTCCCAACTTGAATCTGAATCTGTAATATACTTTGTCTGTCAGAGTGTGCAGTGGTTTCTGGGTTAGAATAAATTTTGAGGTTTTTGGTAGCAGCCCTGTCTGTTTTTTCTGGGTGCCTCTGTGACAAAGAGTACCTGCCATGTGCCTCAATTGCTGATCCAGGAATTAAACATGTTCCCTTTAACATTATAAAACTTTCAGTTAGTTTGTCTACTTGCACCTTTGAGTCCTTTGATTTTCTTTCATTTATTGGTGAGAAAAATAACCATTTATTACCAGTAATTTTTTCACTTCTGTGTTCAGGTGAACTAGTGTCCAGCGTTTAGCCCTAACCTGTGACAACTAGTCATGTCTCCATCTTTTTCCAATAAGCTAAATGTCTGAACTCCTATGTTCATCCCCACTGACATTTTCTCTAACTTCTTATTCTCATTTTTCAAAATGCAAATGCTATACACCCTCAGGTGACATTCACAGGTTTTCTTGGCAGAAGTAAACCCGTCTCCTTTGTACTTCCTCCTTGCTTTCAGGGATTTCGCTAACTCTGGTGGCCACATGGTGAGCTTAGATTCAGTGCTTTCTGCTGTCCCTTGATCCTGTACATTTTCAGGGACAAAGAGCTCCCCATCACATTTTACAGGAACAGTTCCATGTTCCTTAAGACACTCACTCTTCACTTGCCTTGATTAAAAGCAAATGCTCATCAAATTTACCATCAGTCTTTTTAACCTATAACTCAATTGTGCCTTTCACCGTCTGTGTCAGGTCTAGCAGAAAATGCGGCTCCTAGAAAGAATGGCTGCTGATCTCTCTCAGCTGAGAAATATTCTAAAAGATCTGACACGTTGTTAGTTGTATCTTAACAGCTTTGTGTACTCTCTCCATAGAATACAGTGCTGTTAAGAAAAATTATGCCAAGTAGTATTAAGCAGTTAATAAAAATCATTACTTCTACTCAACTTACCTTTATTAAGCAAATCTGAATCTCATCAAGGGATGCAATTTAATCTTGCTGACAGTTTTTCTTTTCCATGTAATACTTGTGATGAACCTTAACTACATTCTTCACTTATAATACTAATTAATTTTTCTTCCAAAAACTACAGCTAATATTGGATTATTGAACTTAAAGATGGTTCCAGAATCTATTTACAGAAACAAGGAAGAAATACAATCCATGACAAAGGGACTTTTGAGCCACCAATGTGTGTGGGCTTGCAGAATTTCCCTGAAAGAGCACAAAACAGAGTATCTTCAATCCGTTTCCTTTATCTTGCCAAATGCTGACATGAGTTTGATCTGAAAAGGCTGCAGTGCACATGATTCCCTAGTGTCATCTTACAAGGACAAAGCAAGACAATTGTTTCTATGGAGAGAGGCAATGTATAAGGAAGTTATCTGGCAACTGCAAAACAGCTGTTCTAGTCTGTGACAGACATGATATAATACAGTAAAATATTTCATAAAGTTATTAATTTTTAAAAAGTAAGGTCTTACTACACCACTACTTCAATGACATGCCTAATGGCATCTTTTAAAATTTTCTTTTCTTTTTTCTTTTTTTTCCCCAAAAAGTGAGATATGAAAGTCCTGATAAAAAAATTCAAATGAAAATCACTCTTTTTTTGTCTCAACAAAGGTGAAGCTTCTCCTTAACCCCCTTAAGTACAGAATCCACATACAAGGTTACAGGAAATAATGAGAACATTAGGTAGGTCTCAAGCATAGTAATTTCTTACTTTTTGATGAGGAACAGTCACAAAATACCCAGCTCAGGGAATTATAAAGACATGAGCAAAAAAAAAAAAAGGCTACAGCCTGAGAGAAGATAGTATTCGTTTTGTGGACTGAAACAGTAAAACCTCCGAAGTGAACAAAGTTTCTTCTGTCTGAATATAACCAGCTTAGGTTAGCAGCCAAAATAACCAAATAGTCTAACTGTGCTTTTACAGTAAATTATGTAATTTCACAGTTGTAGATCCTATTACCAGATGACATCATATTTTTGAGCTAATGCTTGGAATTTCTGGCTGAAATCTACTATTATCCTGCATTTTACAGTTGATCATTAAATGCACAGACTACTATAAACCAGTAAAATATAAAAGCCATTTTTACTCAGAAAATGAAGTATTAGAGTTGGATATATACTACCTAGAAAGTAAAAGGAAATAAATCACCATAAAAGGTTTAAACACAGTTACTGCTTGCTGCATATGTTAGATGGGAGAAGACAGAAAAGCTAACCACTTCATTTAATAAACTGCACCGTAATTAACATGAAACAGGAACTTATTTGTAAAATGCATGGAATATATTCATCAGATAATATCTTATAGGGAAAATTTGATGCAGAAGGTAACCTTCAGTCATCCTACAAGCAGTCCACAAGGGGTCACACAAAGTGATCACAAAAACAGATGCTAACATACTTTCCACTCCCTCTAAAAAAGATTCTTCCTAAGTGTTTGTGGAACTCATGCTGTATCAGAGGAATCATTTCTGTTGATAAGTACACTACATACAGTATTCACTGGAAGTCACAAGAATTAAACATACCATAAACTGTCACCAGTGGCTATAACATAGGGATCACAACTGACTGAATTCAGGAACCTGAGCCTAACATGGACCTATTTGTGTCTATACATTTAAGACCATACAGTTGATTCATCTACAAAGCATATTACACAATTTTTTGGCTTTGACTTGACTCTTCAAAGTAGACGTGGAGAACACTTAAGATTCACAGAATTTAAAATGAGGAAAGATTAAAGGAATCCAGCAGGTAAAGATGTTAAAGAAAAAAGAGTCAAGGACAAAGGAATACAGCATTAAGAAAAAGACAGCAAGAGGGTGCAATATTGCTCACCACGATTACTGTTTACTGCACATTATGTAAACATCTCTGAATAATATAAACCCATACATGTTACAGCATAGAAAATATTAAGATCTAAGCTTGTATACAACAGTCTTCACAAGAAAACCAAGGACAGAAAAATAAACAGTCTCACTAAAAATATATTCTGGAAAAGGGTGAAAACACTGTCCTATTATTTAGCTTACTTACGTTTCCAAGATTGAAAGCAAATCTATCATTCTTGGTTTACCCTACTCATAAACAGAACAAGAGTATTTAGGGCAACATCTGCCTGAATTTACCACCAAATGTTCTCTCTAGCCACAATTTGTAAGTAAATCTCCTTGGGTTTGAAAATTAAGACAACTGATCTCCTCTGGATCTAACTTCCAGTGGTATCAGTATCCAGCAAAGACAAAGGCATAAATGTACCTAACACACATTTCAAACTATTTTATTTCTTTTTCAGAGACTGTGGGAACAAAGGAACAAAGAAATAAATAAATATGGTTTCACCCCCAACCCATCAATGATTATTTTACTTTTCTGCACTGATTAGTTTTCAGTCCCATTAAAAATGGTCATTAGTTTGACTGTTTCATCCAGATTTGTTTCAAGGGAATGTAATCTTTATATAATCGGATGCTTTTCTGTGTTGGTTAGATTCCAGACCCTTTAAAACACCAAGTTATATCCTAACCTCTTTACCTTCCTAAACTTTTCACCTTACCACCCAATCTACTGAAAGCTTTTGACTATAACAATGCAACTAATGTGGTAAGAAAGCACAGAGGTAGAACTGCTGATTTTATGGTAGTATCATTAGGCACCAGAGATTCATATCTCGAAGGAAAAAAAATTACATGACCCTCTTTTACACTGCTTCTTTTCCAGAGATGAGAGCTCTCAGAATTCTTGATGTATAAACACACATATGGGAGCTTTGCAATGACAGTACTTAAGCCATAAAATTACAATTGCTACATATAGCATGACTGTTTAGAGGAACCAGATTGATTCTAAGCATTCTTTTTCTTTACTCAATCTCAGATCCATGGATAATAAGATTTGCTTTGCTGTCAAATACACATGATGAGCATGATAGTTATCACTTTTGCAAAAATCACTTGGTTTACAAGTAGATGATATAAGCAAACAGAAGCTTCAAAAACACCGAAACTACAGATTTGTGACATATACAGTTCCCCTAGATAATTCCTTATGCAACAGATAAGTAGCAGCTTAATCCAGATGTTTTTCATTTCTTTATTCTCAGGTACAAACTAGTTGGTATTAGAGCAAGAAGCGGAAATTCACATGGATCGCTGAAGTGGCTTAAAGAATATGTAACATCCTCCCACCCTACGCACAATGTATCTATGACATTAAATACATCTGCCAACTTTATGCCACAGGATAGGACCTGCTTAGTTAAGCTCCCGTAATCTTACTGTTACTCTGCTTTTTCAAGCATCTGCCGCTCACAGCTCTCCTCCCTCATCATCTCATTTGTCTTGGCAGGCAGCTCTGCAGGAACGAGCAGCGACTGCTCCGTCTGCGGATCCTGGCAGTAGATGACAACACGCTCTTACAATAAAATTCCAGAGATGCAAGCACTGCCTATTCCAGTGGGCTCTGTGTTACAGAGTCCACTGCTACAGGCTTCTCAGCTAAGAAACGGTCAGGATATGGAAGTCTGAGTTACACAAATGAACTAAAATAACAAACAATAGACAAAATGAGGTCTTGTTCTGCCTTCCAGAAGGGGCAAAGGCCTTTCAGTGCAAAACAGAGGTCCAACTCACTGAGAATGGAGAGCTCGATAAATCAGGTTGCACTTACTAACAACGACTACCTTAAAAATATTAAATACACTTTAAAAGAATCTTAAAAAATAGGCCTATGGAGTGCCTTATAGACAGTAAATTCTAATAGGATTATTACCCATGATGATAGTGAAGAAAATCCTAATAATACCTATCCCATGGTTAGCAGGAAGCAGTCTTCTTTCCACTATAAACATAGAGGATGAAAATATCACTATTTCTACATGCTCAGGTCAGTAGCCAGCCGGTTATTTGTTACCTTGTTTTCACTAAGCGAAAAAGCAAAATGTTCTTTGTTCTGAGAAAGCAATATTTAAATTTGGAGTATTTCAACAAGACACTAGGTTGTATCAAGAGGTATCTTCTATCTCCTGCAAAACTGGGACTTTATTCAGTGTTGGAGACTCCATGTCCAGGGTATATGGGGTCTCCATGTCCCAGTGTTGGTGGGAGGAGGGTGTGGTGCAGTGCCATCTCCTCATCATGGCCAGTGCCAGCCAGTTCCAACCATGACCAAACAGACCCACTGCAGGACACAGCTGAGCCCACTGACCATGTAGATGGTGCCTCTATGAAAGCGTATTTAAGAAAAGACAAAAAATGCCAGACAGAGTGGAAGACTGAACAGAAAGGGTGAGAAATAGCAGACAACATCAAGCTCAGAGAAGGAGGAGAAGGAGGTGACATTTTAATTGGCATTAAACTAAATTAATTTTCCCCAAGCTGGGTTTCCTTTGCCAGTGACAGCAATTGATTGGTAAGCGATCTCCCTGTCTTGATCGTTTGTCCCTCGACTGACGGAGGCAGGGGAGTGAGCGAGCAGCTGGGTGGGAGTTTGGTCCTTAGCCAAGGGTAACACACCACACTGGCTCAAACCCGGAACAAGCAGCTTCCAGTTTTACCAGGGCAACTACCAAAGCAATAGTGTTTGAACACTCTTTTGGCATGACAAGCTTCTACATTCCAGCCACAACAATGTACTTCATCACAAGGACCGTTCATGACCTAATTTTCTAATTTTGGCTAGAGAGAGCTGCCAGGATCCATATTGCCAAGAACACCGAGCCAGTAAGCTGAAAGCAAGCTTGAATCCAGAATTCCAGACTGCACCAGCACAAAACTCATTCTGAATATACTCTAGGTTTACCAAGGTACATAAGACTGTGACCAGTAGCTATACCTGAGCAAAGATTTAAATTTCTCCCAATGTAACTAAACCAAAGGATAACCCACTGATATGAGTACAGTATAATTAGTGGAAAAAATGATAATGCAACACTTGTTTTAGGATGAAGGAATATGCTGAATCTAAGTTAGTAAAAAATGTAACTGATATATTCAGCCTACATTTTTCTCAGCATGTCGTTTGAGTGATGGCTGACCTTCTCATCTCAAAAATATGCAAATCTATAGAGCACTCTTCAGAGACAGAATTCCGTGACACTAAGTGACAGATAAAAACCTAACAGTTGTTCCGTCATTCTTCCAGAAAACAGCTTTTCACTCAGCCAAGCTTCAGCAGTATTGGCATTCTAACACCTCCAAAACAGCAGAAGAGAAAAATTCTCCAATGGTTATCTGCATTCAGTACCTTAGACTTCATAAAAAACACTGTTGTATAATGCCTTCAAAAGATTTAAGGAAAAAACCAAACCACAAACCCCCAAACCACATTAGAAACATGATCTACTCTTTCCTTTCCACCACAGTACAGCTCTACGTAGTCTGGAGCTAATTACAGAGTGTGTTATCAAGAAGAAATGCAAAATTTGGGAGCAGCAAGAGGTAAGCAACTTTTTCATTTTTAACACTTTTTTCCCGCTTTTTTTTTAAAAAAAATACAAACTTAAGGCAGAGAGCAGCTGGATCCAAAAACCAAGTTTCACCTTTCTTTTCAAGACACTATAGCCAACATATATCAGAAAGCATTAATCAAGTCATTTAGGCCAGTGAACGCAGAATAGTCACAAAGTCCTTTGCGTTTCTTGAAAATTGAAATTCTTAATAAAGTGCCCTGGTTTGAGCTAAACAGAACCAATTCTGTTAGTAATTTTACTTTCAAGCCCTAACCCTTGACACAAAGAATGCAAATGAGAAGAGAAGCAGACATTCACCAGAGAAAAGGATGAAGAAACAGAGCAGGCTACACAGACATGGCATGAAAAGAAGAAATGCGAATATGTGAGCTCTGCACATCATCATTCCTCTCCCTCACTACTAAACCCATGTCTAATCTCTCCGTAGACTGGAAAGAAGAATGCAACAAGCTAATTTGGAGATCCATGTGCAATCACATGCTTCTTTTCATAATACTGATAATACTGCTTTGCAACACATCTTTCAAAAGCCTAAATGAGAAACACTAGAAAGTGATTTCTACAGAAAACACTGTCAGAGATCTTAGTTGAGGCACAATCCTTAAATTTAAGCCTTTTTCACCACTTTAGAAAGGACCAAAGAGAAACATGTGGTTTGATGCAAAAAGATGTTCCTTGTCTCCATAGCAGATTGGGCAAGAATTCATATTAAACTGCAGCACGAGAGAGGAAGGGAGAAAAAAGATAGTAAAAGGTATCTTGGCTAATCCTGAGATACACTTCCTACTAAGGTTATGGGATATCCCCCACAGGAGGTTTCTAAAAAGAGCTTAAGCAAAAATTTATCTGGAGTAACACAGGAATTGGATCTGCAAGGATGAACTAAGTGATCTCGTGAGGTCTGTACAAGCCTCATTTTTCCAACAGTTAGTGTTAAGAGCTTTCTCTATCAAGGCCAACAGCAGTGAATGTAGGTGATGATTGTCTCTTCATGGCAGAAGTGATAATACACAGACAGAATCCTTGAAGCATATTTAAGGACACAAGAGAAGACAATATTATTTTGTTAATATTACCAATTCATATCCTAAGATACTGTTGCTTTTACAGATAGAGCTTTGGGAACGCAGGCCACACACGGTAAGCTGACTGTCATGTTTAAATGCAGTAGAAACAATCTAAAAAAAACATTCTGAAACATACTCTGTATGGTAACACTTCACCTCAAATGCAGGCTTCAGTTTTGAGCATAACTTTATAATGAAGATATCAACAGTCTACACAGGTCAGGAAAAGCACAAAACCAGACCATGCTGGAAACATGATCCAGCTGGAGAAAACAGAAAGAACTACAAAGAGAAAAACAAGCAAAAATAAGGTAGCAACCTTCCAGTATTCAAAAGCAATCCCTACAAAGAATGTGGCTATGACATTTTTCTCATGTCTGTTGGGCCTCCAAGGAAAGGCTGTGAGGAATGGGATTTAATTTGCAGCAAGGTCATTTTGCTCACACATTACAAACAGGCCTTTTAGCTATAGGTATACCCCTTATATAAGGGATGCCCTCAGTAGACTTCAGCAGGTCTCAGTGAACTGAATCACTTGAGGTCGGATGACCTTCATGCAGTTATATTTCTGTGACTAAAGTTAGACTCACATGTTAAATTCAGTCATTAAAAAAATATGTACCCATATCTTAAGGAACAAAATAGATGTTAAGTACATTTTTACAGTGACGTATGTTAAGAAATGGTCCTTTGTAAAAATGTCTAAGGATTCATGAAAGAATATTTTATATACAGAAACAGCTACTTTTATACTGATAGTTTCATAAAAACTTCTGAATTTTAAATCGTATTAACAATAATTAAAAAAAAACCTCAAACAAACCCCTCCAATCTGTGAATGATTGGTATAAGATCTGAGAAAGACCAATATCTTGAAAAATAGTGTATTCTTGCTGGAAGACTTCCAGTAACCTTGGAGTTTTCTAAACGGTTCAAACCCAATACTCAGCAAGAAAAAATTGATTCTAACTCAAAGGCTATACTTTGACTCTAAAATACAAAGATAGGTCAAAATATTCATGGTTTCCTCAGAGGAATGCCTTTCACGTACTAACTGAGAAGTGCTGTATCTACTCTTGAAATTATTCAAAGCTTTTATATATGTCAGGCAGAACAAAGTCTCTCTCCCTTACATTTATCCTCCTGAAGACCACTACAAAACTCTTGCTCAGAGGCACTAAAGTTCATTTTGTAACTTTCATGTCTTTTTTAGTCCTGTTTACTGACTGCTTTTAATGAGGAGAAATCCAAAGTTTTCTTTTTTAAAACACTCCCAAGGACAGAAAATGTGTGGCAATTCATTCATAATCCAATAGCAGAAAGGCAGTAAAAACTGCATTGCCTAGAACTCAAGCTCTCCAACATGTGGGCAGCAGCCATATGTTCACACTGCTGCTAGTAAGACATCAGAGGTCTGAACAGAACTGATACAACACCAAGGACAAGCAGCAGCCTTCCAGGGACTAACATTCCCACTCGGTCCCCATGTGTTGCCTGGTCTAGTCGAGAGGTGGCATCCCTGCCCATGACAGGGAGGTTGGACTAGATGATCTCTAAGGTCCCTTCCAGTCTATGCTGGAAGTTGTACCAGGAAGGGTTTAAATTGGATTGAAAGGGTTGTCAAGCATTGGAACAGACTGCCCAGGGAAGTGATGGAGTCACCATCCTTGGGGGGATTTAGAAGATGTGTAGATGTGGTGCTTAGGGACATGGTTTAGTGGTGGATCTGGCATTGCTAGGTTAACAGTTGGACCTGATGATCTTAAAGGTCTTTCTGAACCTAAATGATTCTGTAAAAAACATGTCCACTTGAACAGGCGTCCCTGAAAATCCCACCTGTGAAGTCAGCATTATCATCTCCCCATTTCATTAATTCTTCCTCTCACAGTTCATAATGCCACACTGTTCTGAGTTTCTTCTACTCTGTTACTTTACAAACAGATTATCTATGAATAGAAGTTTCAATCATTTCATGTGACTGTCTCTCACCATGGATCATGCCACACTCAAATCATACAGAAAAGAGCCTTCATTTATTTTGTTGTGTTCCAGATCAGTGATCAACTACAAACAAGATCTTGGTATTTTAATAGGTACTCTACTCTAATAAATTAAACTTTAAGGCCAGTACTAGGTTGTGGCCAAGCACAACAGATAGAATTTTAGGAACTAAAAGGACAAGGACAGACTAAGTAGAAACTGTCACTATCCTAATCAGTGAGTGCTCTTCTAGCCTTCCTCTAGTTATAATTTTGGAAAAGTAGATAGCAGAACAGAAGTGGACACAGAAATAAAAGGCAGTGAGGGAAGAGCTGAACAAGGAAAATTGTCATAAGAAATCTAAACAACGAAAACATGGAAAAGCAAAATATACCGCATTAGAATTACTAGCAGAGCATTCATAACTAAAATACATATTGCATAAGTTATCTAACAGAAGCTGGATCAGAATGTCAGGGGTATTGTGTTTTTATGAAAACTCAGGTAGGCAAAGACAAACCTTTCATGACTATGAGAAATGTGAAATGAAAACCCATGGCTATAAATAAGAATTTAAGTTTTACGTACCAATTAAAAATAAAACACATTAAAAAAAAGCTCAGTGACATTATTCTCAATAATGGCTAGAATATTTACTGAGGACTAAGTCTTTTGGAATAGAAAGAGGGCTGCTGTTTTAAAATACTTGGATTCATGTAAGCCTTCTGATAACTTATTAGTCAGTCTAATACCATATAAAATTGAGTGAGCAATACTGAAGTTACTGCTTTCACACAGTTCCTTCTTACTAGCCCTGTTCTCTGTCTCAGAATGCAAGTTTGGTCACTCCCTTGGTTCTTTCTCATTGAAAATTGTTTTTCCCACTCTCATCTTTTCAACCTTCCTTTCAGCTCCAACTTCTTTCTTCTTTCATACAACTCTTAATTGCTGCCCCTCTACTTTTTTTCCCTAAATCATCATTCTCTTCTCACAAAACACAAAGGTGCAGCATGCCATTTGCCCTATAGAGAGTAACAAAGTAATTGATCATGAGAGGAAAGAATTACCGTGTTGAAGTTGAAATACTGAGCATCATCCACTTGATTATCAGCTATTTGATTAAATAGCAAGAGCTTCCCCCTTATATAAAAGCTTATGTACTGTTTAGATAAGGCTTGTCACCAGTCCAAGCTTGTACTTCCGGCGTCCATGCTGGGACCAGTGCTCTTCAGTATCTTCATCAATGACATAGACAGTGGGATCAAGTGCATGCTCAGCAAGTTTGCAGATGTCACAAAGCTGAGTAATGCAGTCGACTTGCCAGAGAGATGTGATGTCCTCCAGAGGGACCTGGACAAACTGGAAAGTGGGCCCATGTGAACAGCATGAGGATCAATAAGGCCAAGTGTAAGGTCCAGCACCTGGGTTGGGGCAATCCTCATTATCAGTCAAGCTGTGGGATGATGTGACAGCCTGCAGTCCCACAGAGAAGGACCTAGGGCTGTTGATGGACAAAAAGCTGGACATGAGCCACCAATGCACATTTTACAGCCCAGAAGGCCAATCTCATCCTGGGCTGCATCAGAAGCAGCGTGACCAGCAGATTGAGAGAGGTGATTCTGCCCCTCTGCTCAGCTCTGGTGACACCTCACCTGGAGTACTGCGTCCAGCTCTGAAACCCTCAACACAAGAAGGATGTGGACTTGATGGAGCAGGTCCAGAGGAGGGCCACAAAATTTCAAAGGGCTGGAGCACCTCTGGTATGAGGACAGGCTGAGAGAGTTGGGGTTGTTGAGCCCATGTAAGGGACTAAAAATGTCTCAAACA